>NC_041396.2:37372673-37672673 GCF_900747795.2 Erpetoichthys calabaricus | reverse complement strand
CCAAACCATATAACATAACTGGTCTCACTACCGTTCTGTAGACCTTCCCTTTCACTCTTGTTGATATCCATCTGTCACAAAACACTCCTGACACTCTTCTCCACCCATTCCACCCTGCCTGCACTCTCTTTTTCACCTCTCTTCCACAATCCCCATTACTCTGTACTGTTGATCCCAAGTATTTAAACTCATCCACCTTCACCAACTCTACTCCTTGCATCCTCACCATTCCACTGACCTCCCTCTCATTTACACACATGCATTCTGTCTTGTTCCTACTGACTTCATTCCTCTCCTCTCTAGAGCATATCTCCACCTCTCCAGGGTCTCCTCAACCTGCTCCCTACTATTGCTACAGATCACAATGTCATCAGAAAACATTATAGTCCACGGGGACTCCTGTCGATTCTTGGCTGTCAATCTGTCCATCACCATTGCAAATAAGAAAAGGCACAGAGCCAATCCCTGATGTAATATCACCTCCACCTTGAATGCATCCGTCACTCCTACCGCAGACCTCACCACGGTCACACTTCCCTCGTACATATAATGTACAACTCTTAAATACTTCTCTGCCATTCCCGACTTCCTCTTACAATACCACAACTCCTCTCAAGGCACACTGTCATATGCTTTCTCCAGGTCCACAAAGACACAATGCAAGTCCTTCTGGCCTTCTCTATACTTCTCCATCAACATCCTTTGAGCAAACATTTCATCTATGATACTCTTTCTAGACATGAAACCATACTCCTGCTCACTAATCATCACCTCACTTCTTAACCTAGCTTCCACTACTCTTTCCTATAACTTCATGCTGTGGCTCATCAATTTTATTCCCCTGTAGTTACTACAGTCCTGCACATCCCCTTAATTGTTAAATATCGACACCAGTACACTTCTTCTCCACTCCTCAGATATCCTCTCACTTTCCAAGATTCCATTAAACAATCTGGTTAAAAACTCCACTGCCATCTCTCCTAAACACCTCCATGCTTCCACAGGTATGTCATCTGGACTAACGGCTTTTCCATTCTTCATCCTCAAAATAGCTGTCCTTACTTCTTCCTTGCTAATCCGTTGCACTTCCTGATTCGCTATCTCCACATCATCCAACCTCTTCTCTCTCTTGTTCTCTTTATTCATAAGCCTATCAAAATACTCTTTCCATCTGCTCAACACACTCTCCTCGCTTGTGAGTATGTTTCCATCTTTTTCCTTTATTACCCTAACCTGCTGCACATCTTTCCCAGCTTGGTCCCTCTGTCTAGCCAATTGATACCGGTCCTTTTCTCCCTCCTTAGTGTCCAGCCTCTCATACAACTCATCATAGGCCTTTTCTTTAGCCTTCACCACCTCTCTCTTCACTTTGTGCCTTATCTCCTTGTACTCTTGTCTACTTTCTGCATCTCTCTGACTATCCCACTTCTTCTTTTCCATCCTCTTCCTCTGTATACTCCACTGTACTTCCCCATTCCACCACCAGGTTTCCTTTTCCTCCTTCCTCTGTCCAGATGCCACACCAAGCACCCTTCTTGATGTCACCCTTACTACATCTGCTGTAGTTTCCCAACTGTGATAATTCTTCACTCCCACCTAGTGCCTGTCTCATCTCCTCCCTAAACTCAACCTTGCAGTCTTGTTTTTTCAACTTCCACCATTTGGTCCTTGGCTCTGCCCTCACTCTCCTTCTCTTCTTGATCTCCAATGTCATCCTACAGACCACCATTCTATGCTGCTTAACTACACTTTCCCCTGCCACCACTTTGCAGTCTTCAATCTCCTTCAGATTGACTCTTCTGCATAGGATGTAATCTACCTGTGTGCATCTTCCTCCACTCTTGTACGTAACCCTATGTTCCTCCCACTTCTTAAAATCCGTAATCACCACAGCCATGTCCATCCTTTTGGCAAATTTCACTATCCTCTGACCTTCTTCATTCCTCTCCTTGACACCATACCTACCCATCACCTCCTCGTCTCCTCTGTTCCCTTCACCAACATGTCCATTGAAATCCGCTCCAATCACCACTTTCTGTCCCTTGGGTACACTGTTCATTACTTCATCCACCTCACTCCAAAAATCTTCTTTCTCATCCATTGCACACCCAACTTGTGGGGCATATGCACTAACAACATTCATCATCACACCTCCAATTTCCAGCTTCATAATCATTACTCTGTCTGACACTCTTTTCACCAACCAAAACACTCTTGACCTACTGTTCCTTCAGAATAACCCCTACTCCATTTCTCCTCCTGTCCACACCATGATAGAACAATTTAATTCCACCTCCAATCCACCTGGCCTTACTCCACTTCCAGTTAGTCTCTTGCACGCACAATATATCAACCTTCCTTCTCTCCATCATATCTGCTAACTCTCTCCCCTTACCAGTCATACTGCCAACATTCATAGTTCCTACCCTCAGTTCCACTCTCTTTACCATCCTCCTCTTCTCCTGTCTCCGGACACGTCTCCCCCCTCTTCTTCTCCTTCTTCAGCCAACAGTAGCCCAATTTCCGCCAGCACCCTGTTTGCTAACAGGTGGCGTTGTTGTTAACCCGGGGCTCAACCGGTCTGGTATGGAAATTTGTATTGTCCGCATATTGATTTGGCAAAATTTTACACTGGATGCTCTTCCTGACGCAACCCTCCCCATTTATCTGGGCTTGGGACCAGTACGAGGAAACACACTGGTTTGTGCATCACCTGTGGCTGGGTTTCTTTGAAGCTGTATCTGCTAAGGAATATATTGGGAAAGTAAAATCATAACATGGAACATATCAGCAATCGTCTGATGGGTCAAAGTTGAAATCATTAGTGCCTAACATGCCTGAAGGGCCTGCCTTGAGCTGTGCTTTACTGACAATGAACTGCATTGTTCTCTTCTTCCTCTCTACTTTTGTCTACAGCAATTGTAACATCCTACCAAGGTCCTTGAGTGTTCATCACATCTGATTGTGGCATTTTGGGTTAGCGAGATCCAGCCACACAATGACACTCCAGCAGCCCCGGTACAGGATTGACAGGTCCATCTACACATCCGCCAGCTTTGATGAACAATATGAGAAGAAAGAAAGGAGCTACCCCACCTGGGATAAACTGCGCAATCAGTTCAGGTAGGGATGGGGATATCCTTTATAGCAGTCTTTCTCAAAGTGGGCGATAACGTCCCCTTGTGGGCGCTGGAGGCCTACAGGGGGGCGTTAAAGGGCCCAGAGAAAATTGGGGGGTGTTGAAGCGGTTTAGGGGGGCGATGGCTGATTTGTGTTTTTTTTCTAATATTTTCAAATTTAAACTAAAATCAAAACCTACCTACTATATTACATCGATTATTTCGTTCTTATTCCTGTCCTGTTTGATTGTATAAATATAAATAATTTATCATGGCTTTTGTAGGTAGCCCATGAGCAATCAAGTTTTAACAAGTTTTTATTAAACAACGCGATTTGTGCAATCCTGTATCAAGCGGCCAGATCATCGATACTTGTTCTAACTGATTCCGGTCGTTTTTATCAAAAATAAAAAATATAGAAAATAAAAAATATTGAATTAAAAAATGTTGAAATTTTCGTATTTATTTATACTAAAATTTCGACATTTTTTAGTTCGATATTTTTTATTTTCTATATTTTTTATTTTCGATAAAAATGACAGTTACCGTTCTAACTTGCTCAGTACGAATTCCGTCGAATGAAGTAAATGAGTTTGTGCATGTTTGTCTTATTCCTGTCGGTGCGTGCTGTATTTTAATCCTATATAAGAGCGCGTAATACTTCTTTTATTTTCATTAGCATTTTCGCGTGCAATCGTTAGAAAGTTTTTTAAGCTTGATACTTTACTCACGTATTTGTAAAGACAAAACCATGTCGGAAGCAAAAAAGAAGAGACGGCAATACAGTGCGGAATATATTAAATACGGATTTGTTGAAAATCCCACAAATCCATCTTCGCCTATGTGCCTTCTTTGTCAAAAAACATTTTCGAATGAAGCGATGAAGCCTTCTTGGCTACAAGATCATTTGAATAAAATGCATCCAGATAAGAAAGAAAAAAATGTGGCCTATTTTCAAGACCTGGAAAAGAAGTACATAGCTCAGCCAACTGTATCAAAACATTTTTCAGCGGCTTCTAAGCAAGACGATGATGGACTTCGAGCCTCGTACAATATCTCTTTGTTAATTGCTCAAACAGGAAAACCACACACTATTGGAGAAGAGTTAATTTTACCGGCAATAAAAGAAGTAATAACTACTGTGATCCATAAACCAGCGGCAGATATTATTCGAAAAATTCCTTTGAGCAATAGTTCTGTGCAAAGACGAATTGATGAAATGGCTGAAAATATTGAAGACTCATTGCGCAATCATCTGAAGACTAGTCAATTCTCAATTCAGTTGGATGAGTCCACTTTACCAACTAATGAAACACTATTGTTGTCATACGTGAGGATTATTAAAGATGAGAAAATATATTAAGAACTATTATTTGCTAAAAATTTAGAGACAGATACAACCGGAGAAACCATATTTAATACACTGGAAAAGTTTTGTGATGAGAAAGAAATTCCCTTGAAGAATATTATATCAGCTGCTACAGATGGCGCTCCGGCTATGACAGGGCATCACAAAGGCTTCATAGCGTACTTAAAAAATAAAATTCCAGATGTGCTCACTGTTCATTGCGTCATTCATCGACAACATTTGGTTGCGAGAAATTTGAGTGAACGGCTGTTTCAATCACTGCAACATGTTATCAAAGCAGTCAATAAAATCCGAAAGAGCTCTTTAAATGACAGATTATTTAATCAGCTTTGTGTTGTTAATGATGAAGATTTCAACCGATTGCTGTTTTACACAGAAGTGCGTTGGCTATCAAGAGGTACTTGTCTGACTCGATTTTATAATCTGTTTGACTCTGTGATAGAGTTCTTGGAAAACAAAGACACAGAGTTGCGCAACAACCTTATCACATCAAAGAATGATATTGCGTACTTGACAGACCTGTATAAATTGTTTAATGATATCAATCTCCAACTTCAAGGTGACGACTTGAACTTGATTAAAACAAAAAATATCGTTGCCACTTTCGTAGCCAAACTGCTCTTACACAAGAAAAACATCGGCAGACGTGAGTTTCACAATTTCCCTAATTTATCAGCAGTACCCTTCATCAACGACGACTTGCTTGTTTACTGCCAACATTTGGAGAACCTCCACAGTGATTTCAAAGAACGGTTCCAGGACATTTTAAAATTGGAAATACCGGACTGGGTGTTGGATCGTTTTTCAAATGTCAACACAGCAGGATCATCCCAGCTTGAGGAAGAACTTATAGAACTGACAACGAACGAGGAAATAAAAATCAAATTCAAAAATGGCTACCAAGAATTTTGGCTACAAAAGCCAATCCCACAATTGTACCCTGGATTGTGGTCGATTGTTCAACGATTTTTGGTAGCATTCCCATTGTCATATTTGTGTGAACGTGGATTTAGTGCTGTAGCAATGCTGCTAACTAAAAAGAGGAATCGTTTGCATGTTACCGAACGCGGTGACTTATGGCTGTTTTTGAGTAAATTCGAACCTGATATTAACAAACTTGTTAAAAATCATCAGATTCATCCTTCACATTAGATAAGTTTTAAAATTTTAATTGAAATGTTTGTTTTAATTTGAATAAAAGTCTTTCTAAATATTATAAAGTTGCGTTTTTATTGCTCCTGTTAGTTAGAAAGTCTCATTTAAAATGTAAGTTTGAACTCAGAAACAGGATAAGACACATATGGCACGCTATAACTAAAGTAATGATTGCGTTTGTGATTTTTAAGATGTGGTAAAGTAAAAAATTTTGGGGGGCGCTAGAAAATAATTGATTCTCAAAGTGGGCGGTAGACAAAATAAGTTTGAGAACCTCTGCTTTATAGGGTCACATGCAAAATTTGAGTGCTGAAGCTGTAAAGCAAATCCATTGTTCTGACTGAATGATCAGATCAGTGTTACGAAAATGAGACAGCCCAGTGCTTTTAATAGAAGAGTCTGAGTTTATTATTGAATAGGGGTGCGTTATGAAAATAACATGTTAAAAGGTTTCTGACTAAAAGATTCAAGTTTTATTCATGTGTGCACCTCACACAGTTAAAACTGCAATGACTATGTCCTTCACAGTCACTTTTGTTAGCCAAAGTCGGTGGCTATGATTGATTCCACTGTAAAGTTGACAATGTGTTCAGTTATTTTCTGGATACTTAGTGAGATCCAGTGAGATGGGTGGAACTGTGGTATTCACTCAGCAGGGTTCGCTAAGAGGCATCTAAGTCATCAGCTGTCTATGCAAATCTACTTGTCTCAAACTTTGGGCTAAACTGCAGATTCAAGTGGTGAAAATTAGGTTCTTTAGCAGAATTGCTCTATTTATCCCTTGACAATCTGAAGAGATCCAACCAAGACAACATTTTTGAGAGGAGATAACTGAGACTACTTGGCTATTCAGTGCAGTTTCCCTTTATTCTTTTCAATGTGATGCATAACACACATTATCTACTAAGAGAAAAATCTAGGGCAGACCTAACACACCCTGGTGGGGTGATATCTCTCAGCTAACCTTGGAGGTTCTGGACCTGAAGAACTCAGACCTACAGTAGAAGAAGACCATCCTGAATCTAAGGATTAATAAAATGAATAATGTGAAATCCCACAAATAAAATACACTTCATAATTTTGCAGTGTAGATGGACTGTACACAGATTTGATGGAGAGCTGGGTTTCAGGAGAGTGGAAAGAGGGCAAGTGTCACTTTTCTATTGGCCTTAGAATGCTATTTTGTGTTATCCTGAAGATGGACATTTTCCACCACTTGCATTTCTAATGTCCTGACTTTAGCTGCAGACATGAATATCTTCATTTTGTTTGAGTTCTTGTCTTGGGTTTCCTCTTTGAGCCCGAAACCAATGTGATTTATTAGCTCAAATATCCCATGCTTCCTTGCTGTTGAAGATGTGTGTGTGGCTGCAACAAGTGAACATTTATAATATGGACACAAATGGTGTGAAATACCCTTATACTTGAGTTCGGAATACTGAAAAAAGATAAATACCAGGACAAGGTTGCAACCTTGGATCCCTACAGCCATTATATACAACCAGTAATGGCACATTGCACGATAGCGTGCAGTGAATACACTTGACTTGAGCATTAATGGTTTTCATACTATTTCTCTGTACGTTTAGCATTTGTTTTCTCAGAGGTTGATGTGCTTGCTGCTTCCTCTTTTCTCCACCCTAGTGGCCCACTTCTTCTTTTCTTTCGTCTGCATCTTTTTGCATTAAAACTGAATAAATCAGTGCTTGTGATGCAATTTCTTAGTACGTTTGTTTTTAACTTTTTACTTAACCTGGAACTTAAGTCTTCAATATGCCTCAAGAATGATTTAAGATATGAAGAGGTAGGAGAAATGACAGCAAAGGTGGAAGGGATGAGAAAAGCACCCGTAGGCATGCGGCGCACAGTCGCCCTGCTGGCGGCTGCCGAGACCTGATTCTACACTAAAATAGAATAAAAGGAGGAATATCCTTGGAGGTCAGTCATCACCCCGAAAGCGGATAGTAGACGTCACGTAGTATATGTGTACCAAATTTCAGGTCAATTGGTCAAACGGTTTGCGAGCTACAAGTGATTTCAAATCCAGGACAGACAAACGACAGCCACGGTAGCATATTATATAAGAAGATATGCACCTATACATGGAGGGATTTGTATCCTCTGACTTGAGTGGGAGCCTGGATAAAGCAAAGATCTGAATATCCAGTGCAGGTGAGTCTAAAACAACCTCTCTGTATTGACTAAGGGTGAAACAGTACTGTATGTTTTTTAATGATAAGGAACGGGTCAAGGTCAGTACTGAAAGTCAAAACGTTCTGAGCTCAAAACAAATTGCTAACCAAAATTAGAAGACCAATAACAGAAACTACTTTCTGTTTTTAAGCTCTTTCCATAAACTTGTCCTGCGCCACCACTATTTCTCACTAGAGTGATACTTGTCTGCAGTCTGAGGTTACCTCCATGTCTAAGCACCAGCTTAAATAGTCAGATGGCTAAGAATCTCTTTCCTTCTCTAATCAGATATATGCCTACTTAGAATGCATGAGCTGCATTATAAAAAGGCCATATTAGACCCCCTTGTACATTGTAGAATACTGTATAGCACTCATACAGGTCACCACATCAGTGGCATTAACATAAGAGCTTCCTTTGTCCGTCAATTACAGAGAGAGTCTCCTAATTCAAGAGCAAATTTCCAAAATTTGCTCAGTGCGTGCCTGGTCATTTTTTAGATAAACTAGATATCTGTTTCCTAGAATACATCTACACCAGCGGTTCTCAAACTTCTTTAGAATTTCTTGCGTGGCGGTTCCTTTAAAAATTGTTTGATGGCTCTTGGACCCTTTTATTAAAAATTAAAAAATCAATATTATTTCAAGAAAATTGGGGGCGCCAAATACTTTGCACAAAAGGTGCCACATACCCCCTGCACGGCACTGCATAGGTACAGGCTGCTGTGAATAAAACATTTTTTGACAAACAATTATTTATTCAGAAAATATTATGTACATCTTAATTATTACATTTAAGTTAAAATTTTAATGGGATGGATGCATCTGCTTTGCCTTAACCAGTTCTTCTATGTTTGGCTTTGTTTCTGCCAGTGCAATTCTCATATCATTTGTCGCGTCTAATCTGTTTTGAGATTTTGTTTTGATAGTAAGTAGTGTGGAAAAAGCCGTCTCACACTCATAGGTGGTTGCGAATAGAATCGGCACTCTTAGAGCCATCTTTACAACATTGGAATAGGACTGTGCCATTTCAATCCAAAAATCACTACAACACATTTCACGGAAAACATGTTTTGCACCCCCATCATTTATCAAATCAATAAACTGTTCTTGAATTAAATTGTCCTCCGAAGGCAGGTCACTAATGGAGAGTACAAACGGGTTATTGATAAATCATTGGTATTTTTCAAATTCTCGTAGGTCAGGAAAATAGTGAGAAATTTCTTCGCTCAGGATTGATACATGCTGTTTCATCACTTTGATTCAAGATTCTTTTCTTCATTGTCGATTTTTTAAACCGCCTCTTAGCAATCGCTTTATTTTGAATATTCTCATTATGAACACTTTTACTTCATTTGCGTTGAACGGGCAATTTCACAACTTAAAAACACAAAAAATGTAAAATATGTTGTTTGTTGATTATCTGTATCCACCTTTAGCGCTCTTATTTGCTTCTAAAATATACAAAAACTGTTTGTGAGTGTTTTGATTCTACGTAAGAATCGATAATTTTTGATTATGATAAAAATAATAATGGCTGGTTTGTGCCGAGCGATAACGGTTGGAAAGCAATGCGGTGGCAGTGAATAATGAAACAGCGGATTAGTGGTTGGGTCTAGGTGGTGGGGGTAACGACGGAGCTCAGTCACTTACTTCCCCTCGGATAGTAAAGTTTAATAATTATGAAAATATAAATAGTATAAATATGCAATCATTTCTCACGACCCCACCGAAACCACAGTTTGAGAACTGCTGATCTACACAGTACAAAACGGGGCCTGTCGGTCAGTTAGTCAGTCAGTAATTTTCTAATCTGCTTAGTTTTGAATAGGGTTGTAGGGGATGCTGGAGCATATACCAGCAAGCATAGGGGGCAAGACAGGAACAATCTATAAACACGGCACCGGTCCATCTCAGGGTGGGCATACACACACACACACACACACACACGCACACACACACACACACACACACACCAACCACACACTAGGGTCAATTTAAAATGAAAGTATTATGGAAATCTTCATACATTAATTACACTGTTAATATGTACACCTATATTAACAGTGCAATTACCGGTAATATATTAACAGTTGTCACAATAATGACCATTAGACATTGCAAAGGTTTGGGGCAGCCATCCGTATAATTGTTTACGGCTGCAAAATGAACTAAATAGCAAAGACATGTGCATTCAGCTGAGTCCAAAACAGAACTGACTTCTTCAGGCAATATGGCGGCTTTAAAGGCCAGAAAAGGAAGTGATATCATCTGCACCGGAACCGGAAGGGATGTCAATGGCTGCCCCAGAGCCGGGTGGGTTTTCCCTAGACTGGTCTGCAAAAGATCGAGAGGGAAAGTTAGTGCACTTCGCCACCCCCTGGTCTGGCATGGAATTACATGTATTCAAGCCCTTTGGTTGTCTCCAAAACACACGCGTGTGACACAGTGTAATTAATGTATGAAGATTTCCATAATCCTTTCTTCACAAAAAAGTAAACATAATTTCAGCTCAGTGGACTGAGTGAGTTTTGGAAATCTACACTTTGGTTCAGGCATGCCTCAGATTGAAGCTGTGGGTATCTGGACTTATTATTCTCTTCATGGAATCAATTGCACAATATCCCAAATGGCAGATTATTGTGTCATTGCCCCTCACAGTCAGAGGTCCTTAGGAACAATACATAGGTTATGTTACCAAGAAGAAAGGAGGCGGGAGATACCCTATACCATTTAAGAAATGTAACCTGTCAGGAAAAGAATCCAGCAATAATTCTGCAATCAAAACTCGAGGGTTTCAAAGCTGGGTATAGATATTGAAGGTGGTCCTCTCTGTCAAGCAGGTTGAGCAAGGTCCTTGGACGGAACAGGTTTAGTGCTGGGAATCACATTGTGAAACAAAAGAACTGCTTCAAACTTACCATGGCGACAAAATAATGACATCAACTCAATTAAATTAAATTTACATTATGTTATGGATAGTGCTTTTCACTGAGTGCAGGTGCAGACCTCTGTGACAAGTTCTCAGGTAAAATGCAACAACACCACACCAACGTCACAAATAATAATTTTATAATTAGCTTTTATTATATAATTGCTCAGCATACAAATCCACAAACAAGCTCTGTCAGGAGACAGAGATGAATGCAGACATTAGCTGTGTTCCTCTCAGAGCTCTGGTTTTAGTCTTATTCAGATGTTATTGGAGCACTGTGAAGAATTTTAAAGCATGGAACAATACATAAGTCAGCGATTTAAAAGTCTCAGGGCTGAGCAGATCAGCAGCGGTGGTACTCCATTGTCTCCAGTGGAGTCTCAACATGCCATGGAATGGCAATGCTATTTGTAAGTTTTGAATTAAATTGTTTTGATACAATGAACCAATCAGTGTCTAACTAGGAGTGTTGCACCTCCTTTTTCTAGAAGACTCTGTAAAACAAAGAATATTTCTCTGCGTTTCTTCCAGCAAGGCCAAGGAAATGTTTTCTCAAGGAGTTATACTGCATAAGAATGAAAGAAAAAGCAAGCAATGCAAAGCAAAAGGGAAATGTTAGCACTGTAACATAGTGATAATAATAAAGGTAATCAGAAATAAAAATATATACAATAATACCTCAGTTAATGAAGTATATGCATCCCAGGATTTTAGTTTTTTATGAGAAACTTCATTATCAGAGGTAGATTTAACATAGGAGGAATACGGCATGGACGAGTGAATAATTGCAGTCCAAAAATTCTCCAATTATACAAATCAAAATCAGTGCTCAAGGGCACAAAATAGAAACAAAATAAGCAGCCAGCCATCCTGGCTTTGAGAAAAGGATTTGCCTCTTGAGAACAGGTCTGTTACAGGGAACTCTGTCCTTCCGCCAAGTCCAGGTCCAAATGAGAAACTAACATCATAAGGTATTGGACCTTTATAGCCCTGTAGCTGGAAGGGATGGGGTTATTTTCCCTTAAAGGACATCTTCTCGTTGTTGTAGAGGAGAAGAAAAAAGACTGTTCCCCTGATACACACATGTGACAATAGATAATGTGCTGTAATGACATAGGAAAATGTGGGGTAGAGGTTTGTGCGGATGAAACAGGACTCATGCCGTCTGCTGTCTCCTGTGTCCTTCATTGGCCACCATACAATGTCACTGATAACAGCCTGGTTTGCATGGCTCCTACAATGTGATTCCATGTGCTCTCATTTCCCTCGTTCACTACTTACACATATGACTCCTCTGGTTGCTTCTCACACAGAGGCCACACTAGCTGACTCACTTTCATCAACTCTGTGAAACAGTCTAAGTCAGGGATGTCGAACACTGGTCCTGGAGATCTGCAGTGGCTGCAGGTTTTCATTCTAACCATCTTAATTAGTGACCAGTTTTTGCTGCTAATTAACTTCTTTTTCTTTAGTTTCAATTAATTTAACTCAGGCCCCTTAGTTGTTTCTTTTTCCTTAATTAGCAGAAAAACAATAATGAGATCCAAAATAAGCCGACACATGACCGGCTCACCTGTGTCCATCACACAATATCTGAAAATAAAGAAACATGAAGATCTCAGTAAGACTGATCATCCATCCATCCATTTTCCAACCCGCTGAATCCGAACACAGGGTCATGGGGGTCTGCTGGAGCCAATCCCAGTCAACACAGGGCACAAGGCAGGAACCAATCCCGGGCAGGGTGCCAACCCACCGCAGGACACACACACAAACACACCCACACACCAAGCACACACTAGGGCCAATTTAGAATCACCAATCCACCTAACCTGCATGTCTTTGGACTGTGGGAGGAAACCGGAGCACCCGGAGGAAACCCACGCAGACACGGGGAGAACATGCAAACTCGGGAAGCGAACCCAGGTCCCCAGGCCTCCCAACTGCGAGGCAGCAGCGCCACCCACTGCGCCACTGTGCCGCCCAAGACTGATCATTCAGCTCACAAAAACATTTTGACAGTGTTCTTTGAAAAAAACAGAAAATCTACAGTTCTGGAAATGTCTGCTGTGGCAGAATGAGAGCAGCAACAATCCATAGAATTAAATAATGGGCTTAATTAACAGCAAGACATTTATTTTGACAGGCTTCTCATTAAGAAACTGGTTGGAGTGAAACTGGTTGGAGTTTGAAGCCCCAGTGTAACTGGTGATCTGTTGGCTGGTTTCAAGCCTCATTTCTGTTTGGCTGTCATTTAATGAAGAAAAGAATCAATTCAGAGGACTGAATCCTTAAAAACAGGGCTATTAAAATGAAGGGAAAAGAAATTAATTAGCAGTGAAAACTGGTCACTGATTAGGAATAAGGGTTAGAATGAAAACCTTCAACCACTGCAGCCCTCCAGGCCTGGAGTTTCACACCCCCGGTCTAAGTGTTGATCCTTAAGAAAACTCACCGGTGGCCATGCACCCAAGCTACCAGACTTAACAGTGGAGAAGCTTCTGCAAAGTGCTTGCAGGTGAGTGCTTTATATCAGCGCCCCCTTTCAACACTCTGAAGCAGCTCTTTTCATGGTACTAACCCTAATGATTCTGCCATGTGACATTGCTTTGCTACAGCTCTATCCTCTTTAGAATCTGTATTTTGGTTTCTAAAGAAGCTACTTTATGTTATTATGACATACTGGGAAAGTTATAAGTATTAATTTATAGAAAGCATTGACATAACTATGGTACATGAGATACCAAAGCACCCTCCTTTTGTCATCATCATCGGTCAGCCATGCAGCTGGCAGTCAGTTAAATGGCAGACTTTGTGCAGTGGAGAACTAACTCTCATATATCACTGATACTCTACAGCCCACACTTCTGTGTATGTAATTCATCAGTGAACACCTAGCGCTATAGTGAACTGGTACTTGAATATGTGCACTTCATTAAAATGGTGCTTCATTCTCAGGGGCTTCACCAACCAAGGTATTACTGCATTGCATATTGTATATGAAAGAATATTTCATGAGAAGGCTATTTATATGAGTGCACAGTTTATTAAGTACACATACGTACCACAATGATGTCCTGAAATTTCGTTATTCTTCACTGCCACCTATGTCCTTACACCATATTCTCTTTAATACCAGTAGATTCTCTTTTCATACCTTGAAGGGCTTTCTTTTCAGGTGTTCAGGCCCACGAGTTAAGGCTCTCTTGTTCAGACTTTTCCCAATCATCACTTGGCTTCCTAAGTACAAAGTAAAAGAGTCTCTGCTTGTCGATGTGCTCAGCGGTGTGAGTGCCGGGACCATTCAAGTGCCTCAAGGTGAGTGTCCTCAGGGTGTTTCATACCATTCTTTCTTGCAACTAACAATGTATGATCTGCTTATAGATGATAATCTCCAACACTTGTATTTCTGCTTTTCTGTCTTTCTCATTTGTTAAACAAGCTGTCTTACAACTCTAGTATATCATTCTAAGGCCCTTTTCACTTTTGATCTGCTTTGTCCACCTGTTGCTACTTTTTCCACTATACATATTTCTTCTAATTCTCCCTAATCTTGGAAGCAACAAACAATGTAACTCTGAAGATAGAACTGGCTAGTGATCTGAATAATGTTTGCCTCTTCTTTAGGGTAGAGCAGCTCACCAATGCGATAGAAGTCTTTAGAAAATGTCCATAGTTGGGAAAAGGAATAAGCATGTAATTATGGGTTATGCATTGAGCCTATTACCTAGTTAGGTAGAAGTGTTACCTCTAACAAATCAAGTTTATGCAAAGATATCTGAATCAAACACCATCAAACTATATTTCCAATATTGGTTCTCCCAGAATGCACTTTTCCATTTTTTATGGAGTTGCAAAATTTATGGGTATCATTTTAAGGCCTGGCACCCAGAATGTATGTTTAATCTGGTCCCAGTGACAACACATATACTTATCTGAGTAGCCATATGTATACAGTAAGTCAATTTTCCAATATATACTGATAGAAAAAAGAAACACCGGGTTTTCTAGAATAAGATGATTATAGGTATAACTTTTATATAGACAAAATTCCTTAATTCTTGAGTAGCCATATGTATACAGTAAGTCAATTTTCCAATATATACTGATAGAAAAAAGAAACACCGGGTTTTCTAGAATAAGATGATTATAGGTATAACTTTTATATAGACAAAATTCCTTAATTCAAAGCTTAGGTCAAAACAAGACAAAGGGAATACTTGGTGTTCTGAAGTCATATGCCAGCATTGTCAGACACTGTAGGTTTAGCTGCTCCACTGTGTCTTGACTGAATGCAACATGTCAACAGATCAACAAGACAGATGAGCATCCTAGATCTCATCTCCCCTGTGTAACCAGAGCATAACAGAAGTGCCACATCAGACTGGTCCATCTGAGAGAAAGTTTTAGAAATGCCAATGGGCACAATATCATCATCGGTGATAAGATGGTGAAGGACAGACTCGATGCAAAGGTGACTGGTCAGGGGTCCTCAGCTAAAACTTCCTAAACATCACTGGACAATGCTGGGCCACATTCAGCAGATATTGTCACAAATGTTTAGATGAATGAATGCTAGTGTGCAGGTGCTGCCTTGGCCTGGTTTCTGTCCCACAGAGCACCTTTGTGATGTCCTGGATCACAAAACCTGGAGAAACTGCCCTCTTCCTGCCCACAATCAGCAAATGTGTCTGACATTTTTGCGGAAATGGGATAACATCTGACAAATACAGATTCAGAGGCTCATTAACTTGTGTATCTTCATTATAATGTATTTGTAATTGGAGTGCAGCAATCATAAACTGCATTTAGTAGGTCAGAAAATGGAAACATGGAGGAATAGGTAGCATTTGTTTATAGATAGAAGTTTGCTTTAAAAAATTAAACACTAAAATTAACATTGAATCAGCCAACAGAAATGATCTGCAACACTGCCATTTTCTAACACTCAATTGATTGGCATGTCATGTCCTTCACAGGCATGGCCTTTGCATTGCTGGCTAACCTTCCACCGGTCAATGGGCTCTACTCATCTTTTTTCCCCCTCATAACATACTTCTTCATGGGATCAGCCCACCAAATGGTACCAGGTAATGCAACGTTAATAAATGGTTTCTCATTGTCAATCCAATTACTTGGAGAGTACAACTGTATTGAACAATGCCTTGGGGATTTTTAAAAGCTAGATATGTCAAATCATGACATAAATGTCCTCGGATATTACACTCTTCTGAAAATACCTTGAAGTAAATATTTTATATATTTCAGTCACTTGGCACTTTAAAACTAAAAAACTTTCTAGCAAATGAAGAGATCAGAGTGGTAAATTTTTTATTGTGGTGAATGAAGAGGTGCTTTGTAAGGATGAATGGTTTTGACATATCAGATCATAAGAAGGTATTGTTACACCAAAAAGTGAAAGACCGACATCCAAACAAAAAGGCAGAAAACTAGACGAGAAATAACCTCCTGGCGTAAAAATAAAGGTATAGCAACCACACTTCCAAACAGCACCATTTGTACATTAAACAACAAGAATAAAATATAATAAACTTCAATATTTCTAACAAACTCATGAAATGTACAAATTCTTCATGTATACTTGGTACAGTGAAACTCTATTTACAGTAGATTCAGAAAGTATTCAGATCTTCACTTTCTGCACAATTTATTGTGTTGCAAATTTCATTTTAAATTTAAAAAATACCATTTTCCCCCATCAATTTACACTCAGTAACCTATAATGACAAAGTGAAAACATATTTTTTAGAAAGGTTTGCAAATTTATTAAAAATCAAAAAATTGAACTCTCTCATTCATTTAAGAATTCAGACCCTTAATTCAGCCCTTTGCAAAAGCAGCAATTACAGCTTTGAGTCTTCTTGGGTAAATCTGTACAAGCTTTGCACATCTGGATTTGCAGAGTTTATTCCATATCTCCTGGTAGACCCCCTCAAGCTCCATTAGATTGGATAGTAAGTGTCTGCAAACTGCCATCTTCTGCTCTCTCTGCAGATGTTGTATGGAGATCAAGTCTGAGCTTTGACTTGCCCACTCAAGGACAGTCAGACTTGTCCCAAATCCACTCCAGCATTGTCTTGGCTGTATGCTTTGGGTCGATATTGTGTGAAAAGGTGGACCGTCTCCCCAGTCTGATGTCATACGCACTCTGGAGCAGGTTTTCTTCAAGAACCTCTCTGTATTTGGCTGCAATCATGCTTCCCTCAGTTATGACCAGTCTTTCTGTCTCTGCCGCTGAGAAGCACTCATCCATAACATAATGCTACAATACAGTTTCAGACTTGTGATGAGCAGTGCCTGGTCTTCACTAGACATGCTTGGAGATTGGCCCAAAGAGTTAAATTTCTGACTCATCAGACCAAAGACTTGTTTTCCTCATGCTGTCAAAAGTCTTTTAGAATCCACCATATGCCTTTTATTCAAGACTGTCTTCTGTCTAGCGACTCAACCAAAAACACCTGATTGATAGACTGCTTGCTCAGATGGCCATCTTTCCAATGGGCTCCCCATCTCAGCAGAAGACTTCTGAAGCTCTATTAGAATGACCACTGGATTCTTGTTCACTTCTCTGACTAAAGTCCTTCTTGACTGGTTACTCAGATTTATTGGATAGATAAAATTATAGGAAGAGTCCTGGTAGTTCATTAAAATTACTGAACCCACTGTGCTCCTAGGACCATTCTAAGCTTTAGAAATTGTTTTATCCCCTTGCCCTGATCTGTGCCTCTCTAAAATGTGATCTTAGAAGTTTGTAGAGAGGTCCTTGGACTTCATGGCTAGGTTTTTGTCCTGAGTGTGAGTTGTGTAGCCTTCTCTACACAAGTGTGTTCCTTTGTAAATGATGTCAAATCAATTCAATGTGCCACAGGTGAACTCTAATCAAGTTCTAGAAGGATCTCAAGGATGATTAAAGCAACTAAGATGCACCTGACCACAATCTGAAGACCACAGCAAAGGGTCTGAATACTTCCATGAATGAGATATAGCTTTGATATTTAATACATTTTCAAGGGTTGGTGAGTGTAGACTGATGGGCAAAAATGGTAAATTTATCCATTTCAAATTAAATCCATCCATTATCCAACCCGCTATATCCTAACTACAGGGTCACGGGGATCTGCTGGAGCAAGGCAGGAAACAAACATCGGGCAGGGCGCCAGCCCACCGCAGGGCACACACACACACATCCAGCACACACTAGGGACAATTTAGAATCGCCAATGCACCTAACCTGCATGTCTTTTGACTGTGGGAGGAAACCAGAGTACCCGGAGGAAACCCACGCAGAGAACATGCAAACTCCACGCAGGGAGGACCCGGGAAGCGAACCCAGGTCTCTTAACTTCGAGGCAGCAGCACTACGCACTGCGCCGCTATGCCGCTCTCAAATTAAATCAACAACGCGATAAAGTGTGCAGAAAGAGAAATGGTCTGAATATTGTTTGAATCCACTCTATGTCTTGTAAACAGCTGAGTTTAACAGCTTTGTGACAAAACAGTCAATAAAAAGCTCAAAATGCAGTTCATGATGGACCCTTAGAGACCAACAATATAATAAGGTTCAGTTTTAAAACACACTTATCTGTCCTACGCTGACCCTTCAGTTTCACACACACACAGTGCAATCAAGATGACTAATTCTTTACACATAGAGGGATTCTTTACTAACTTAATTTCCCACAGTATAGCATATATCATGTAATCACTTTCGTTCCTAGTGTTTGAATCTGGACAGCTAATTTTGCAGAGTTTAAAGTTGACGATTATATTCAGTGAAAAATTAATCAAAGTGTAGGAGATTTAGTTAGTTTACCGGGTGCTGATCTAATACAGTGTTCGAAACTCTTAACTGCACTTGTACAACCTTATGTCTCTTTTAAACCTACTGACAGGCACCTTTGCTGTGCTCAGCATTATTGTGGGCATCGTCTGCATGGACCTGGTGCCCCCCAGCCACACTGAATATCACAACATGACCGCTGGAGAGAAATCTGCAGAGGAGGCTGCCCTTGATAATGCCCGTCTGGGGATTTCCGCAACACTGGCGTGTCTCACAGCTCTTATTCAGGTGAGTAATTTGAGAAGGCATTTGTGGGAGCCATAGGCAGAAATGAAACTGCTGTTGTGCCTGAAAAAGTGCATTAGTCATTCCTCACTGTGAGACGCTTGATTAAAGAGGTGTTATAGACATCCTGTGTACCCCCTTAGAGTGTGAACATTCTCTGAACCCCCAGGAGTAATATCTCACTCAGAATGACTCCATGGAGTAACTAATATTCTAATGTTTTCTTCCCACAGATCAGCTTGGGACTGATGCAGTTTGGGTTTGTGGCTATCTACTTGTCAGAGTCATTCATCCGTGGTTTTATGACAGCAGCTGGCTTGCAAATTCTCATCTCTGTGCTGAAGTATATTTTCGGGATCTATGTTCCTCCATATAGTGGACCACTAGCTGCTGTGAAAGTGGGTGTTGCCGCAGATTCCCTCCCAGATTTTTGTCACTCTTAGAAGAAGAACTTGCATTATGTTTATGTTACGTTTCATATCCTTCATAGTTGTGGTTCTTCATTGTTAGCAATTAGTCTGCAATTATTTTTTAATCACATTTATTTGGCAGGCCTTAGCAGTGCACTGTAGTGGAGACGGGTTACACCATGGGTCAGTAAGACATTGCAGAGGTGAACTCTAATAGCATCTGTGTGCAGGATGCATGATCTATCTTTGTCTGTGTTAGTATTTTCTTGTGGAAATGCAGTTTTTATTCCATATTTCAAAGATGTGGACTCGTTATGGGAAGGATTTAGGAGTTATAGTGGACTCTGCACAATCAACTGTCAGACAGTGTTCAGATGCTATTAAGAAAATGAACAGAATGTCAGGTTATATAGCTCCTTGATGTGTGGAGTACAAGTCTAAGGAGGTTCTGCTCAAGCTTTATAACACACTGGTGAGGCCTCATCTGAAGGACTGTGTGACGTTTTTGACTCCAGGCCATAAAAAGAACATAGCAGCACAAAGGAAATTCCAGAGAAGAGCAACTAGGCTGATTCCAGGACTACAGGAGATGAGTTATGAGGAAAGATTAAAAGAGCTGAGCCTTTACAATTTAAGTAAAAGAAGATTAAGAGGAGACATGACTGAAGTGTTTAAAATTTAAAAGGGAATTAGTACAGTGTATCTAGACTGTTATTTTAAAATGAATTCATCAGGAACATGGAAAAGTAAGGTAAATTTCACAAAAACATTAGGAAACTTTAATTTACACAGAGAACCACAGAAATATGGAATAAGTGACCAAGTGTTGCAGTAGACAGTAGGACATTAGGGACCTTCAAAACTCGAATTGGTGTTAGTTTAGAAGAATTAGGTGGATAGGACTAGAGAGCTTTGTTGGGCTGAATGACTGTGAATGACACGTTAGCTCCACACTCAGTTGCTCTAGGGAGTCTCTTGTATCTGCTACCGCTGATAATGTACCTGAGGGATGAACCTAACAGATGAGGACACAACACAAAAAGGAAGGGGTTGGTGCAACAGTGCATCAGTGCTTTTATTGAAAACTTCAAAACAGTGTTCAAAAGTGGCATGCAAAAATTTCATAATAAATAATCCATAAAAAGGAGTGAACTGTAACTGTAAATAATCCATTAAATGAAGTTAAAAACACAAGCAGGAAACTGTCTTTCCCAGTTCTTAGCCCTGGTGCCTTCCTTTTAAAACTGATGTCTCTCCTTCTTACATTGATCGGGCCTTGAAGTACGGAAAGACGTCGACCAACAGGCACAGACAACCTTTTATTTTGGCCCAACTCCCTGCTGCCAAACCCACAAACGTTCCATGGGGAGCCGCCGAGCCCTGCTCTGCTTGCCCTGCTGTCGATACCTGGATCCTCCCTGTGAGATTGCACTGTCCTCCCACTGCTGCCAATCGCTGGCTAATCCCAGCGAGAGCACCCCCTGAACATAATGGTCACTCCTGGTACATGGTCGCTCAACAGGAGACTCTTCCCATTCTCCTGCTTCCTCCACTCTTGCAGCAGTTTCTCTCCATTCCTCTCTTTAACCTCCCTTCTCTTTCTTTCTTCTTCCTTTTATTTCTCTTCCTTTTCTCATGCTAGCTCTCCCTTATATGTCTCCATGGGTGCAGTGGCTCAATTGTGCACTGTTGGAAGCCGCTAAAGAAGTTGATACAGACTGCACCCTCACGTGCAGGTCAGTCTCACTTCAACAACCTCACCAACTTCCTGCAGTTGTGCAAGCACGCACACCCATGGAGATTGAGCCATTTATTCAATTATTTATTTAAAATTGTCCACTAATTGCTGAGCCACAGACCCACTATACCACAATGGCGTGTTCTCTTCTAGATTGTTCTAAAGCCCTAGTGTGCAGATTTGGTTGGTTGTAAATTGGTGCAGAATGAGTGATTATATTTGTATATGTGTGAGTTTGTTCTGGGACAGACTGGAGTTCCATCCAGGATTGGGTCTTCATTTGTACCAAATATTGGTGGGATAATTTCTGGCCCCTAAGAACTTCAGCTGGATTGTTTGGATTCGATAATGAGTGGAAGGGTGGATGGCTACTCAGGTGGTTGTTGTGTCTTTGGTGTTACGCTTATCATTAAAAATCTTGTTCTTTGACTCTTAGACCCTGATAGACCTCTGCAGTAACCTCCACAAAACCAATGTAGCATCACTCATATTTGCCCTTGTGAGCAGCGTGGTCTTGATCATTGTGAAGGAACTCAACTTGAAATTCAAGCACAAAATTCCTTTCCCCATCCCTATCGAGATAATAATAGTGAGTTTTTCTGTTTTTTTATTGAGTGGCTCTTTCAATGATCACTATAATTAATGACATAGAGGCATTGAACATATAATAAATTACAGTTTGTGACCCTAAATGAAGTATGCTGAACTCAGAAGATAAAAGGTAAGCTAGAGAATTTCATGTTTAACTACAGGTTGCTAGCAAGCTTGACTAGGGTGAAGCTGTTTATAACACACAAGGTTTTAATCTATGTTGATAAAGTCAGTATATAAAGTTGCTAAAAATTGTTTAATTACATGAAAGCAAGTATTATATAAAACAAAAATGTGTGCTGAGGTATACTACTAAAAACATTAACTAACAATAGTAAGTAATAGTAGTAAAATGATCATCTGTACTGCTGTGCACGTAAACAGATGGAGTCCTGCCATCTATGCTATCAGTCCACATTGCATCAAAACGTATTGCAAATCAGTGCAATGCTTTCATCCTTACACCTCAGACATCATTTATACATTGTAACAAAGGAGCTATATCGGCGCCTGACCCAACACAGATAGACACGGAGTCACGTATAAAATGAACAAATGTTTATTTTTTCTCTTCCTGCCATGGACGTGCACGTCTTCCCCATGTCCCACAGCCCAACACAGTCCCAAACACCACAAAAGGCCCACAACACAATTTGTTCCTCTTTTACCACCACTCCTCCTCAAGCTTAATCCTCCTCCTCCCAACTCTGGCTCTCGAGTGGTGGTGGCTGGCCCCTTTTATTGCCCACCCAGAAGTGTTCCAGGTGCTTGACCACCTGGTCCCCATTGCACTTCCGGGTGGGACTGAAGACTCGTCCAGCTGGGCTGTTGATTCCAGGCAGCACCCCCTAGCAGCCACCCCAGCTCTCAACCAAGCTGTGGCGGACTCCATCTCCCATGGAGCCATGCAGGAGCTTGGGGGATCACCTTCGGCCAGGGAGGCTGCCACCAAGCGTCCCGGGGGAGGTATTGAGCTGTCCATGGGTGCTACCCCGGAACATATGCAGCAGGGCCATCCTGGCTGGGCATGGGACCCGGCCGCCCATCACAACATGTTTATATTTATGACTATAACGTTATTATGTTATGATATGGTTTCAGAACAATTTGTTTTGGTGTGTTAAGCAGATTTTGGTGTACTTTGTGTTCCCCATACTAGGTTTTCGAACATGAGGATTTTTAATTTCTTAAAGAAAATTTGATTTATGTCTTTTTATCATCATTTAATTTTTCACAGTCATCACCATTGTGATGGGCGGTCAGTACTGTGTTGTTTAGGAAACAAGTCGGAAGTACACAGTGTGAGATGTCACCATAGGTTTTTCACTTGACGACTGCATGTTTAAGTATTCAATTTCAAATCTTCTTGTCCACATCTTATCTTTTGGTCTCATTCTACATTATTTTCTGCCAGGACACTTTTGATATACTTTGACACTTTATGAGTGGTGTGACCTATGGTCATTGGGTGTTCAAGGTCTTTCAATATCAGACACCCTCCCTTATGCTTTCCTAGCCCATGTTCAAGTAGTGTTCCCAGCCACTCCTCCTGAACTAGTGGCTGCAGGTTTTAAGTCTAACCCTTTTCTTAATTAGTGACCTGTTTTGGCTGCTAATTAACTTCTTTTGAACTAATTTTATTTGGCTTGCTTTTTAAGATTTGTTCCCCTGAATTTCTTCATCTTGAAGTCTCAGACGCCTTAATGGTTTCTTTTCCCTTAATTAGCAGCCAAACAATAGTGAGATACAAAATGAACCAAAACATGACCTGCAAACTGTGACCATCATACAATATCCGAAAATAAAGAAACGTGAATTCTCAGGAATTCTGATCTGCTTAGGCTCACAAACATGCTAACAGTGTTCTTAGAAAAAAGAGAATCAACAATTTCAGAAGTGTCTGCTATTGTACAATAAGAGCAGCAACTAGCCATAGAATTAAAGAACGGGTTTAATTAACAACAAGAATAAGAAACCTAATTAAGCAACTGGTTGGAGTGAAATTGGTTGGAGTTTGAAATCCTGACTCAGTTGGTCTTCTGTTGGCTCTCTAACTTCACATTTCATTTCTGTTTGGATGCCATTTAAGGAAAGAAATGAAGCAATTCAGAGGAACGATGAAGAAATTCAGGGGAACAAATCTTAAAAAAGCAAGTCAAATAACTTTAATTCAAAAGAAGTTAATTAGCCGCATAAAGAGTGCACTAATTAAGAAAAAGGTTAGAATGAAAACCTGCAGCCACTGGGACCCTCCATGACCGGAGTTGGGGATCCCTGATCTAGAGGCTCTTTTGACAACCTCTATAAGGTTTCTGATGGCTTTTTTTGATGTGTACATCTGATAACCTAATAAATAAATTGCAGACCTTTCAGAACAAGTGGGTCTGCAAACCCTCTGAATTCGACTTCAATGGGTAAACAAAACACCATACATTCTAGCCATTCATGCAGAAATCAATCACTAAGTCTGCACACTTTTCTGGTCTTCTAAGTGTATGGTTATCTAAACCATGCACTTTACCTGCTGCATGAATGAATCAATACATAATGTTACAATTATAATCATCCATAAAAGTAAAGGAACACAGCTTCTTTTTAAAGCATAATATATCTAATTTCTTTGTGCTATTTCAATATAAAAAAATAATGAATTTCAAGCTGACATATACTGTATATAAATGCAGCAAAATTTGTATCTAATGAACTATGAAAGGATTTTTTAAATTAAAACTGACAATGAAAATGATGAGCTCTTTCTTAGATCTTCCCATTAGCAGCTTTTAGCTCACACATTTGTATACTCCGTGCTCGTGATTGTCATCGATTACCATATGCTGAACTTCAAAAAACAAAGTTGAAAAACTTAATATAAAAAATGTAAATGATTCAAAAGATATAAAACTGGAATGGATCAATTCACAAGCCAGAGTGTGGGTCACACTCTATTGAAGTAATTCTCCTGAGGTTCTCAAATAACAATAGACAGCAGCTGGCGTAGTAAGCTACACTTATTAGTCATGTGCATGAAGTAAATATGGTAGCGTGCACCGACACAGACTGGAAATTCTCAACAAGAACAGTCCCACAGTAATTGGGAATTTCATAGAGCGTCAATGGACAAAACAGACCAATGATGTAAAATGTAACTGCCAAGACGGTGTATGATGTTCTATTCTTTTGCCAAATATCAGACATTTAATGAAATTAGGCAAAATGTCATATTGAAAATGTCATTATTGTGACAAGCAGAAATCAAAACTGCTGTAAGCTATTTTTGTATTCTTAAGAATTATTGTTATCCATCCATCCATTTTCTAACCTGCTGAACCCGAACACAGGGTCACGGGGGTCTGCTGGAGCCAATCCCAGCCAACACAGGACGCAAGGCAGGAACCAGTCCTGGGCAGGGCGCCAACCCATCGCAGGACACACACCCACACACAACAAGCACACACTAGGGCCAGTTTAGAATCGCCAATGCACCTAACCTGCATGTCTTTGGACTGTGGGAGGAAACCGGAGCACCCGGAGGAAACCCACACAGACACGGGGAGAACAAGCAAACTCCACGCAGGGAGAACCTGAGAAGTGGCTACCACTGTGCCAATTATTGTTATTGATTTATTTTTATTATGTAAGGATATGTTCATTTTGGCATTCTGTTTGTTTGACATTTTTGAGAGAAGTTGATGTAGGAATAACCTAGATGTTATTAGCAAAGGCACATGTTGTCTATCAGGTGACCTGCCGACATCATCACTCCATGACACATCATGTCATTACAGATAGCAATGTGCTGGCAAAGAGGCTGTCACACCAGATGTTTTTAAATTAGTACTGTGGTACCTGCAGCATTAAAAAAACACAACACTTGAGGATATTAACTCCATTAGAAGCCCTGACCCAGCAAAAATGAACACAAAGGGTACTGGATAAAGGATACGTAACAATACAAAACAAAATGAAAACAAACACAAGCACAGTAATGGGAAAACAATGGCAAGACAACAAAAAAATGAAAGGCAAAAAAACAAAACGGGTATGCACTGTAGGGGTTGTAATAGCTGAATTCCAATAGATCTACCAAATTCTTTGGGTTCTTCAAAAGGATGTTGTTTTGAAAGTGAATTAAAGGAGAATGCAGAAATAAATACCAGTAGATCTGTACTTATCCTGTTTCAACCTTAATTTTTAATTTAGGTCATTGTGGCCACGGCTATCTCTGGACCTCTGAACATGCCCCATAAATACCATATGGATAACGTTGGCCCAATTCCTTTGGGGTAAGTCTGTAAAAAGGTAATATAAAATGGTACTTTTAGAGGAGAGTCTTTCTTCTTCACATCACACTATTTTCTTCTTCTTCTTTACCTTATTTTCTAGTTTGCCAGCCCCTGTTCTCCCAGAGGTGAAATACTGGGGGTATATGATTGGCACGGCCTTCTCACTAGCAATTGTAGGCTATGTGATAAACCTTGCTATGGGTCGCACCCTGGCAGCCAGACATGGCTATGACGTGGATCCTAACCAGGTAACACTGAATAAAAATGGGTCTGCTAGTAAAAAGTCTCAGGTTATCAGTCTCACCCAACTTTAAATCTTGTGTCTGAAACCTGGGTGTTATGTTTGACCAGTCTTTAAACATTGATGTTCATGTGAAGTCCTTATCTCGCTCTTGTTTTTATCATCTAAGGATTATATTAAAGCTAAGAACAGTAGTATTGAAGGCTCAAATGGAGACGTTAATGCATTCTTTTACTTTTTCATGTCTTGATTATTGTAATTCTTTATTTACATGTTTAAACAAAATGTCGCTGCTGCGTCTTCAGTCTTGATGTCTGCTGCTGCTAGATTGTTAACCAGCTCCAATAAGTAGACTCGCATTACTTTAAATTTATCTTCACTTTGTTGACTTCTAATAGAATTTAGAATCTGTTTTAAAATTTTAGTAATCACCTGTAGAGCTTTGCATGATAAAATACCACAATATATTTCAGATTTTTTACAACATTGTACTACTAGTCGCCCACTTAAGTCATCTAACCAGGGCCTTCTTATTGTTCCATGTACAGTGGAACCTCGGTTCACGAATGCGTCGGTACACGTACAACTAGGTTTACGACCAAAAAGTTCGCCAAACTTTTGCCTCGGTTCATGACCACACACTCGGTATGCGAACAAGCCAGTTTCCCTTTCGGTTTGTGCGCGCTGATGATTTCCGCACGTGTTGCATTGTTCTCGGTCAGACGTGAACTGCTGAACTGCTGCAATGTAAGAGAGAGAGAGAGAGAGCAGGCAGGCTCGCGTGCTAGAGAGAGAGAGAGAGAGAGAGTGCAGCTGAGAGCGAGCCTGTATGTGCAGCTGAGCAGGGAGCCTGGGTGTTTCTCAGTGTTATTCAATGTTTTTACATTAGTTTACTATTACACTGTGCATTCTACGGTGTAATTAACTATATTTGTGCTTAAAAATATTTTTAAAAATATATTTACATACAGTTCGTACGGTCTGGAATGGATTAATTGTATTTACATACAATCCTATGGGGGAAATTGCTTCGGTTTACGACCAGAGGTTTGGAACGAATATGGTCATGAACCGAGGTTCCACTGTACTCTTCTAAAGACTTGGGATCGGGCTTTTTAATCTGTTGCACCGAAATAGTGGAATAGCTATCCTTATGTTTTTTGGGCTGCTAATGCAATTGATACATATTTTTTACTGAATATATTAAAAGCAAGCAACATTCCATAAAAACAAGTCAAAGTTAAGAAAACTAAGTTCAATTAAACCTCCACCCAAGAGAAAGAGAGGAAGGCCAACATCCAGAGTAAAATGTTAATACAGCAGTTGAAAAGAATGAAGAGAATCCTTTTCCCCAACATAAATGGTTATTTTAAAATGTTATTGATTACATCCTGCCAGGTTTTAAAAAATTTTGAACACATCAGTGAGAATTTAATTCTATCCAGTTTCAAATAGTATGTAATATCAATTATCCACCGACTTAAAAGAGGTGGGTTAGGATTCTTCCAGTTGAACAGGATAAGTCTGTGTGCCAATAGTGAAGTGAAGGCAATTCCAGTTTGTTTGTCCTTCTCCACTTTAAGCCCCTCTGAGTCCACCAAACACAGCTGTTAGTGGATTAGGAGGGATTGTGACATCCAAGCTGTCTGATAGGCATTTCAAGATTTTGGTCCAGAATGATGTTAATTTGGTGCAGGCCCAAAACGTGACCCAGTGAGGCTGCAGCTCGATTGCAATGTTTGCAAGTTGGATCTTACCCTGGAAACAATTTGAACAATTTTAAATAAGACAGATGTGCTCGATAAAAGAGTATTAGTTGAATAATTGTTTGCTTTGTGCACTCTATGCATATGGCGTTAGAGTGAATTCTGTGCATTGCTATCTTCCACTCCTTTTCTGAGATATTGAGTGAGAGATCCTTTTCCCAATGTACTCTGGGATCTTTGAAGGGAAGGGACTTTAAAATAGTTTTATATATTACAGAAATGCTCTCTGAGCACTCAAGACTGATAAATATTTCTTCCGGAATATAAGTAGGTGGGAGTTGAAGGAAATTGGGCAGATTTTGTTTAGCAAAGTTTCTAATTTGGAAAGACTGGGAAAAATTGTGTTGATGGGACTCTAAATTTGGAGTGTAATTGCTCATAGGCTGCAAAGACATTATCTATGTACAAATCTAATTTAATCCTGTAAACATTAAAAACTGAGGGTGGATAAAAGTAGTCTAAGAAGCACCATTTTAGGCTAGCATATTAGAAACCTTTTTGACTCTTTCATTTTATGCTCTTTTGTTGAAATGTTAGCTTAATTTTATTTTTTTATTGTATGTAACTGTGTGTTTTAATTGTTTTCAATGGTGTACAACGCATTGTGACTGTTTAAAGAGTCTATAAAGTTGCTTTATAAAAAAAAAAAAGAAACCCATTAAGCTACTCTTCAAGCAATTGTCATAATAATATAACAAGGCCAGATCAATGGAGAGGTGTCTGGGGAGGTAGGACAGCCGATTAGATGTAGATGAATAACCTCCAAATTACTCACGAAAAATAAGAAATTCTGAGACATGTTTAGACACACAAAAATAGACTTTCATCCATCTAGGAAGAACAGAGATTTTTTTGGGACTTGTTCACACACGCAATGCCATCCACCAATCTTCCCTGAGAGAAAGAAGCAATTAGTGAAGCCATTTAGACACACACTAAAAGATAGATAGATAGATAGATAGATAGATAGATAGATAGATAGATAGATAGATAGATAGATAGATAGATAGATAGATAGATAGATAGATAGATAGATAGATAGATAGATAGATAGATAGATAGATAGATACTTATTAATCCCAGGGGGAAATTCACATACTCCAGCAGCAAAAAATATTAAATTAAAGAGTGATAAAAAATGCAGGTAAAAAACAGACAATAACTTGAATAATGTTCAACGTTTACCCCCTCTGGTGGAATTGAAGAGTCGCATAGTTTGGGGGAGGAATGATCTTCTCAGTCTGTCAGTGGAGCAGGACAGTGACAGCAGTCTGTCGCTGAAACTGCTCCTCTGTCTGGAGATGACACTGTTTAATGGATGTAGTGGATTCTCCATAATTGATAGGAGCCTGCTGAGTGCCCGTTGCTCTGCTACGGATGTCAAACCGTCCACCTCTATGCCAACAATAGAGCCTGCCTTCCTCACCAGTTTGTCCAGGCGTGAGGCATCCTTCTTCTTAATGCTGCCTCCCCAGCACACCACTGCGTAGAAGAGGGCACTCGCCACAACCATCTGATAGAACATCTGCAGCATCTTACTGCAGATGTTGAAGGAAGCCAGTCTTCTAAGGAAGTACAGGCGGCTCTGTCCTTTCTTACACAGAGAATCAGTATTGGCAGACCAGTCCAATTTATCGTCCAGCTGCACTCCCAGGTATTTATAGGTCTGCACCCTCTGTACACAGTCACCTCTGATGATCACGGGTTCCATGAGGGGCCTGGGTCTCCTAAAGTCCACCACCAGTTCCTTGGTTTTGCTGGTGTTCAGTTGTAGGTGGTTTAAGTTGCACCATTTAACAAAGTCCTTGATGAGGTTTCTATACTCCTCCTCCTGCCCACTCCTGATGCAGCCCACGATAGCAGTGTCGTCAGCAAACTTTTGCACGTGGCAGGACTCCGAGTTATATTGGAAGTCCGATGTATATAGGCTGAATAGGACCGGAGAAAGTACAGTCCCCTGCGGCGCTCCTGTGTTGCTGACCACAATGTCAGATCTGCAATTCCCGAGACGCACATACTGAGGTCTGTTTGTATGATAGTCCACGATCCATGCCACCAGGTATGAATCTATTCCCATCTCTGTCAGCTTGTCCCTAAGGAGCAGAGGTTGGATGGTGTTGAAGGCGCTAGAGAAGTCTAGAAACATAATTCTTACAGCGCCACTGCCTCTGTCCAAGTGGGAGAGGGATCGATGTAGCATATAGATGATGGCATCTTCCGCTCCCACCTTCTCCTGGTATGCGAACTGCAGAGGGTCGAGGGCGTGTTGGACCTGTGGCCTCAGGTGGTGAAGCAGCAGCCGCTCCATGGTCTTCATCATATGTGATGTTAGAGCGACAGGCCGGAAGTCATTCAGCTCACCAGGACGTGATACCTTTGGGACTGGGGTGATGCAAGATGTTTTCCAAAGCCTCGGGACTTTCCCCTGTTCCAGGCTCAGGTTGAAGATGCGCTGTAGAGGACCCCCCAGCTCTGATGCACAGACCTTCAGCAGTCGTGGCGATACTCCATCTGGACCTGCTGCTTTGCTGGCACGAAGTTTCCTCAGCTCTCTGCTCACTTGCGCTGCTGTAATTGTGGGTGGGGATGTCTCTCCTATGTTGGTATCAGCAGAAGGATGTGTAGAGAGTGCAGTACTCCGAGGTGAGAGTGGGTTAGGGTGGTCAAACCTGTTAAAGAAGATGTTCATTTGGTTTGCTCTCTTCACGTCTCTCTCGATGATGGTACCCCGCTTCGAGCTGCAGCCAGTGATGATCTTCATCCCATCCCATACTTCCTTCATTCTGTTTTTCTGCAACTTCTGCTCCAGCTTTCTCCTGTACTGCTCCTTCGCCGCCCTGAGTTGGACTCGGAGTTCCTTCTGCACGCGCTTGAGCTCATGCTGATCACCATCTTTAAAGGCCCTTTTCTTCTGGTTCAAAAGGCCCTTGATGTCACTTGTAACCCATGGCTTGTTGTTAGCATAGCAGCGTACAGTTCTTACTGGACCTACAATGTCCATACAGAAGTTGATGTAGTCAGTAGTGCAGTCAACAACCTCCTCAATGTTCTCACTATGTGATCCCTGCAGGATATCCCAGTCTGTAGTTCCAAAACATTGTCTCAGAGCATTCTCAGCCTCCGGGGTCCACTTCCTGAATGATCGTGTGGTTACAGGTAGGACTCTCACTTTTGGTTTGTAGTGAGGCTGAAGCAGAACCAGGTTATGATCTCCTTTCCCAAGCGCAGGCAGCGGGGTGGCACTGTATGCGTCTTTAACGTTTGCATACAGTAAATCAATAGTCTTATTTCCCCGGGTGTTGCAGTCCACATACTGGGAGAATGCAGGTAATGTTTTGTCCAGCGTCACATGGTTAAAGTCTCCAGCGATTAGCACAAGTGCCTCAGGGTGCTGCGTTTGTAACTTAGCAACAGCAGAATGGATGATGTCACTTGCTATCTCCACGTCCGCCCGAGGAGGAATATACACGATGACAACAATGACGTGTCCAAACTCTCTGGGCAAGTAATAGGGACGCAGACTTACGGCCAACAGTTCGATGTCCCTGCAGCAAGTGGAGATTTTGACTTTAACATGTCCAGAGTTACACCACCGTGTATTAACATAGAGAGCGAGTCCTCCTCCTTTGTGCTTCCCACAGGTACTTGCGTCTCTGTCCGCTCTATCTGTGCTAAACCCGGGTAGCTCCACATTAGCATCTAGGATGGTGTTAGTTAGCCACGTTTCGCAGAAACACAACAAACTGCATTCTCTGTAGGTTCTGACATTTTTCACCAACGCAGCCAGTTCGTCGATCTTATTTGAGATTGAGTTCACATTCCCCAGAATAACAGAAGGCACCGAAGGCTTAAAACGCCACTTTCTTGCAAGCCGCTTCTTTTTTAGCTTAGTGCCGGCTTTGCTGCCACGATACCGCCTTCTTACCTCGTCAGGTAAATAGGGAACCACACCGGCACTGGCATTTGTTCTCAGCGCTCAAAGTTGAGTACTTGAATAGGCGAGTCTCGGCGTGTGAAAATCCATGCCCATGTTGTAAAAGTAAGTGTGTCCAGGGAACAAATCCACATAAAATAAAGTGGTAGGAGTGATCAATAAATAAAAATAGAAAAATAAAAGTAGAAAAATACACATACACATATAGTCCTACACGGAGCTGCTGAAAAGGCTGCCACTCTCGGCGGCGCTCTTACATACGGTGCCAAACAAATATGAAAGTGGGAGTCTCATTCAGGCCCTACAGAGGCTTCTTCCTGAGGAGTAGCTCAGACATTCTGTAAAAAGAAGTGTCAAAATATACTCTGCAATAAGAGGCATGCCTCAAATCCCATTGAGTTCCATCACACAGAGAAACCCACCAGGTTCAGCCTTCTTGGGCTGTCCACTGAACTGTGACCCATATTGTTTGAAGTGGGCTGCCTCTGATTCAATCTGCTGAGTCGACACTTGAAGACAGGCACTTACATTGACAATACAATTCCAGGCTAAAATCACAATTTGGTTATGTCCACTCTGCTACCTTTTAATTTAAAAACAGGATTTTTAAACAAAAAGGATCTCTGTCTAAATAGTGCTTTCACTTTGTTTATAAAAGTATCTCTGCCCACACTAAAACATTTACACACATTAGTGGAAAAATCCTTTCAGGGATGGTAATACCATGAGATTTATCGCAAAACTGTAGCAACAAGTAATTTTTTTGCTCTTTGTGCATGTATGCAGCACTCAGATTGTACAAAATACAATTTAGATGCATACAGGTAAACAACATAACAAGCATCATGAAAAGTCTGTGTACACTATGTTGGAATATGGTTTCTACCATGAAGGGTGACCAATAAGGGAATGAGATGTTGTAATGAGCAGGAACCAATCAGGGAAGAGCTACGTAATAAGCACAAGCAAATAAGGGTGCGAATAGAGTCTGCATTTTTAAAACTCTTCATTTTCATTCAATTCACACTGTAATGCTGAGCTGATGTGTTCATAAGTATAGAGCCCAACAGCGCATTTTCAAAAGTCTCAATTTTCAGGGGTTAAAAATGTCAGGATAGTGTGGACAAAAGGCAAAAACTGTCTCCATTTTAAAAACAAAAATGCAGTAGGGTGGACATAGCCTAAGGGTTGTGAACCCCAGACAATTGATGCTAATAAAAATTTTCATTGACTTTGTGTGTGTGGAGCTGTTTAAGGTGTCACTTCCAAATATAGTGGGACTAGGTGAACTGGGGGTGAATTGGTTAGAGCAGGTTTGAACTTTCACCCTAATCATTGTCCTGTCTCCTTCACTCAGGAGATGTTGGCTCTGGGCTGCAGCAACTTCTTTGGCTCCTTCTTTAAGATTCATGTCATCTGTTGTGCACTCTCAGTAACTCTAGCAGTGGATGGTGCCGGTGGAAAGTCTCAGGTAAGCAAATGGTTACTGGCTAGAATTGCTATAGATTCCTTAATCTATTGTAATATTTATTGTGTTTTTTACTGCCTGCAGTTTGCCAGTCTCTGTGTCATGTTGGTAGTTTTGGTGACGATGCTTGCCCTTGGTGTTTATCTTGAACCTCTCCCAAAGGTATGAACCTCCAATATTCTTATTCTCTCTCTATTGTCTTATAAACTTCACGTTGGTCATTTGGAATTGAGGAGCTAAACAAATAGCTCAGACAGTTCAGACAGAGCTACACTGGCTCTAATCTTATTCTGAGGATAGAACAATCCGCAGGGGACTGTACTTTCTCCGGTCCTGTTCAGCCTATATACATCGGACTTCCAATACAACTCAGAGTCCTGTCACATGCAAAAGTTCGCTGACGACACTGCTATCGTGGGCTGCATCAGGAGTGGGCAGGAGGAGGAGTATAGGAACCTCATCAAGGACTTTGTTAAATGGTGCGACTCAAACCACCTACACTTGAACACCAGCAAAACCAAAGAGCTGGTGGTGGATTTTAGGAGGCCCAGGCCCCTCCTGGACCCCGTGATCATCAGAGGTGACTGTGAGCAGAGGGTAGAGACCTATAAATACCTGGGAGTGCAGCTGGATGATAAATTGGACTGGACTGCCAATACTGATGCTCTATGCAAGAGAGGACAGAGCCGGCTATACTTCCTTAGAAGACTGGCGTCCTTCAACATCTGCAATAAGATGCTGCAGATGTTCTATCAGACGGTTGTGGCGAGCGCCCTCTTTTACATGGTGGTGTGCTGGGGAGGCAGCATTAAGAAGAAAGACGCCTCACGCCTGGACAAACTGGTGAGGAAGGCAGGCTCTATTGTTGGCATGGAGCTGGACAGTTTAACATCTGAGGCAGAGCGACAGGCGCTCAGCAGGCTCCTATCAATTATGGAGAATCCACTGCATCCACTAAATAGTGTCATCTCCAGACAAAGGAGCAGTTTCAGCGACAGACTGTTGTCACCGTCCTGCTCCACTGACAGACTGAGAAGATCATTCCTCCCCCAAACTATGCGACTCTTCAATTCCACCAGAGGGGGTAAACGTTGAACATTATTCAAAGTTATTGTCTGTTTTTTACCTGCATTTTTTATTACTCTTTAATTTAATATTTTTTTGCTGCTGGAGTATGTGAATTTCCCCCTGGGATTAATAAAGTATCTATCTATCTATCTATCTATCTATCTATCTATCTATCTATCTATCTATCTATCTATCTATCTATCTATCTATCTATCTATCTATCTATCTATCTATCTATCTATCTATCTATCTATCTATCTATCTATCTAGCTTCAGCGACAGACTGCTGTCAATGTCCTGCTCCACTGACAGACTGAGGAGATCGTTCCTCCCCCAAACTATGCGACTCTTCAATTCCACCCCGTGGGGGGGTAAACGTTAACATTATTCAAGTTATTGTCTGTTTTTACCTGCATTTTTATTACTGTTTAATTTAATATTGTTTTTTGTATCAGTATGCTGCTGCTGGAGTATGTGAATTTCCCCTTGGGATTAATAAAGTATCTATCTATCTATCTATCTATCTATCTATCTATCTATCTATCTATCTATCTATCTATCTATCTATCTATCTATCTATCTATCTATCTATCTATCTATCTATCTGTCTGTCTGTCTGTCTGTCTGTCTGTCTGTCTGTCTGTCTGTCTGTCTGTCTGTCTGTCTGTCTGTCTGTCTGTCTGTCTGTCTGTCTGTCTGTCTGTCTGTCTGTCTGTCTAAGAACATAAGGACATAAAACATCAGAAACTTTACAAATGAAAGGAGACCATTTAGTCCATCGTGCCTGTTTGTTTAGCTAACAGTTAAGCTGTTCCAAGATCTCAAGTTTTCTTAAATGTTGTCAAGGTTTTAGCTTCACAGCTAAAAGGCCAGTGTTCTGCCAAAAGGTAGAAAAATAGCAGGCCGTAAAAGCAGTTTAAGTGGACCAGGATAACTTTAACCAAATAATAACTGCAAAAGTCAAAACCAGAAGGACAATTGCTGATCACCCAAACCAAAATTCAAATCAAAAATCAGAATCCAAAAAAACTAGTTATTAGTCAAAAAGCAGGAACAGTTTGGAACAGATTCTCACACTAAATATTTCAGAATTTATTCACAATCCTCAGCATAGTGTTGTGTACCACAGTAACCTTTATTTGGTAATATCATCACACAAGACTTCTGTGACCATGTCCCCTAGCAACAGACTACCATATTAAAGCAATGGCTCAATGAAATGGAGTCTACCATAAGAAAACAAACTTTTGTCACAGTAATTCTTAAACATGACATTAAAAAACAACAACTAGTCCATGAAAAAGATTAAAAATGCATTCACTGTATTTCATAATGGAAACAAAAAAATGCAAACTAACGAAAAATTTATAAGTCTTTAATTACAACTTTGTTTTATACATTATATTAATAATGCATGTTAAAAGGGGAAAAAAAGAAAAGGTGGAGTCAGGGTCAAACACCACCTAACGCAAAACATTTTCACAAGACTGCACCATATAAACGCTTAACAAAAAAATACAAGAATGCATATGTTTGATCATGAAAATGTCCACAAAAGGCACTTTAGCCCCCAAAAGTTATATCTATTGGTGAAAAAGAAACCCAGAATCAAGAAAATGCCAAAATTATTAGCCTTGTTTCACATGCACTTACCACTGGAATCCTTAATAAGGGCTGGCTAACTTTGTAAAGGATTCAACACTAAACTGCTGAAATACCTCAATGGCTGAGGGCCCTTTAGTCTCAGTGTCCCCCAGGACCCCCCCAAGGACTAAACCTCTGATTATTCTAAAAAAGGCCAGAAATCTGCTCCTGCCAGGATCACAAATATTCATCTTCTTCCAGCTCACTATCTCTGAAAGGGTTTGACCTTGAAGGTTAGATTGCTAGGGCCAGTGAACAAGAAGGCAGTTTCATTGGCATAATATCTAAACTTTATTTCAATCTAAATGTGTGTGTTTTTGCAGAGAAACCAGACATATCAAATGCTAGTGGTTAAAGCAAATTATATCAATGTCCATACAGCAAGCTTTGTATCCGTAAAACCAAAAGAGATGTCCATGTCAAATGAGACGCCTTTTTTTTCTTAATCCATTTTAGGTTGTTCTATTAAAGTGCGTGCAATTCTGTAGCTTCTTTCCTCCTAATGCTTGTCTCTGTTGGGGCGTATTTTGAATTAGCAGTCAGCACTGTACTTTTATCCTATGACAACATGATGTTGTGTCTTCAAAACTGTCTCTCTCATATTTTTTTTTTTTTGTTCTTTATTTCGCCTTATACAATTTCTTGTATTAGGTATTTGTTAGTTTTTGCATACCCCTTGGGGTCAGAGCGCAGGGTCAGCCATTGAACAGCGCCCCTGGAGCAATTACAGGTTAAGGGTCTTGCTCAAGGGCCCAGCAGAGTAGGATCTCCTTTGGCACTGACAGGGATTTGAACCGGCAACCTTCTGGACACCAGCACAGATCCTTAGCCTCAGAGCCACCACTCCGCCCCATAGTTGTCCGGTATATATATTTATATATACGTCTTCTCTCTCATACTAAACACTGAATCATTAAGTACTCTCAAAATCCTTTCTTTTATACTGTGCTTTTTCAGCTATGAAACAATTAGTAACAGTTGCATTGGTCAAAACCGGACAACTGACAATTTTCAGTGGTCTTGTTACTTGTCAGTGAAGTTACTTTTATCTAATTATGAGATCATGTTAAAGGTAAAGTCCCAAACACCATTTTTATACCTTATTACGAGCATATACACACTGGTTAGATTATCTGCACTTAAACATACACACATTTTATTAATAATAACACCTTATTAGTATTTGCTTTTACCCTTGCATATCTCCCAGATCTTCAATCTATTTCCATACATCCCAGAATTCTGTCTCTTGAAAAACACATTGTCATTCCTATGAGTCATTGTCATGCCCATCAAACTTTCTGTTCACAAGATACCTGCCCATCAAATTCTTGTTGAAGTACACACTATCAAAAATAATGTTAGCTTTCCCAGTTTTATTTACCTAAAATATGCACCTTACCTCAATAATCCCAAAATAATTTTAATATTCACAGAAATTAAATATTACAAGTGTTATTTAACAAAAAGCACCCCAATACAGCATTTTAAATAAACAAGATGAATTACAAATCATTCAATATATGTGTTACGAATCTAGGCTTTGGTATTTTGGGGTGCGTATTATTTCTTTTTGGGTCATTTATTTTAGGTAGTTGTTTATTTTTTTATTCTTATTGTACTTGGATGGTAGACCATCTAGGAAAGTACAGTGCAGTGATGGGGACATTGTGCTGTAACTATGGCACCGTCGTTTGGATGAAACATAAAACTGAGGTCCTGACTCACTGTGGTCATCCTTCATAAAGAGTATTGTGTATTCCGATGTCCAGGCTAAATTGCTCGCTATGGCCCTAATCAGCCCTTGTCTCTGATTGACTAACTATCTCTCACCACTTCACCACCTAACAGCTAATGTGTGGTGAGCATACTGGCATAAAATGGCCGCTGTCACATCATCCAAGTGGATGCTACACATTAGTGGTGGTTGAAGTGGCTTGCTACTCACTGAAGTGATTTCAGTAGCGAGAAAAGTGCTATATAAATGTAAAGAATAATAATAATAATAATATTTTGCTAATTAATGGCATAATGGCAAGAAAAAAACAATGACCAAAAGAAGAATTGGACTCAGTAAAGGAGCTTAGTTTATAACCATTAAAGTGAAACATCAAAACCAAAACACTGTTATTCTCAGAAAACTGTAAAAGTCAAAAGATTTTACAAAGAAATTACAAGCAGTGACTCTAGTTGTCCCAACGTAATGGTGGTGTGATGTAGTGCTTAAGGCTTTGGACTTTAAACCCTGAGGTTGTGGGTTCGAATCTGACTACTGGCACAGTGTGACCCCAAGAAAGTCACTTTACCTTCTTGTGCCAAAAGAGGAAAAACAAAAGAAAGGTAACCAATTGTATCTCAAATATTGTTAAGTCGCCTTGGAAAAAGGTGTCAGTCTAACAAATAATGATATGGCAACTGTCAACAAAACAATCTGCAAAATGGTTACACTTTGCAGCAAGATGGCATTGTGGGAAACCACAAAATTATTTTAAACTCCATTAAAATGAAATCAAAACTCCAAATAGGCAGTGGAATTGTATTCCTTATATATTTAAAACCCTAAACCATATATAAAAGATTCAACTAATAACAAAGGAAATCACACTGCCTGTCTCTTTTTGTCTCTTCAGTCTGTTCTGGGTGCACTAATCGCTGTCAATCTGAAGAACACGCTGAAGCAGTTCTCAGACCCGTACTACCTGTGGAAGAAGAACAAGTTGGACTGTGTAAGTTTTAAAAAAGAGAATGGAATTCTTTTATCTTGTTAGCCCTGTGCAAACTGGTAATTTGTTTTAGTGAAGTGGAAGCTAAACAGCTTCCTCTGATACAGGGTATAAGCAATAGAATATGCAGCCTTCATATCAAAAACCAACACTATGTGCAAAGCCAATAATGATATCATAATGAAATATGATATCTATGGTAAGTGCATCTGCGGTGGGTTCGCACCCTGCCCGGGATTGGTCCCTGCCTTGTGCCCTGTGTTGGCTGGGATTGGCTCCAGCAGACCCCCGTGACCCTGTGTTCGGATTCAGCGGGTTGGAAAATGGATGGATGGATGGTATGTGCATATAGTAAGTGCAGGTGGTGGGATGGGTGGCATTACAGTATGTCAAAAGCAGTACTACTTAATGTCAAATGAAATATGGGACAGTTATTGGTAAAGAATCAACACGGTCAGACAAGGAGATGGAGCATCAGTCAGAGAGCAGTGAAGCTGGGATTTTTTGTATGAAGGTAAAGATAGTGAAGCGTTGGAATAGTAAGAAGGTTGGACAGATGTGTTCCTAGCTAATATAATATACCAGTAACGGCTCACTGCATGATAACGTGCAGTGAATACACTTGACTTGAGCATTCATAGTATTCATCCTCTTTCTCTGTACGTTAAGCATTTATTTGCTCAGAGGTTGATATGCTTGCTGCTTCCTGAGCAGCTCTCCTTTATTCCACCTTAGCCGCCCGCTGCTTCTCTTTCGTCGGCATCTTTTCGTGTTAAAACTGATTAGTTAGTTTTTGTGTTGTAATTACTTAGTACGTTTTCTTTAACCTTTCACTTAATCTGGCACTTAAGTCTTCAATCTGCCTCAAGAATGATTAGCGAAGGTGGTAGGGAATGAGAACGGCGCCCGTACACATGCGCCGCACAGCCGCCCTGTGGTGCCCTGCCGAGAGTTGATTCTACAATAAAATAAAATAAAAATAAAAAGAGTAATAAAATCATCACCACGCAAGCGGATAGTAGACGTCACGTAGTATATGTGTACCAAATTTCAAGTCAATAGGTGAAATGGTTTGCGAGCTACAGGTGATTTAAAATCCTGGACAGACAAACAAACAGCCACGGTAGCGTATTATAGAAGAAGACTAGCAAAATACCCATGCTTTGCAGTGAAGTAGTGTGTTAAAGAAGTTATGAAACAGAAAAGGAAACATTATTTTAAAAATAACGTAACATGATTGTCAATATAATTGTCGTAGACTTATTTTAGTATTGAGAGTGAATTTGACGATTGTAACGAAAAGGCAGGAGTCACCATCAGGAAGACGTGAAGCATGGCCAACAATAACAGGTTTGAAGCGGTGGAGTAAAGAAGAAGGGAGCAGTGAGCATGATGAACAGCTGAGGATAGTAAGGAAGAGAGTGAGGAGGCACATGAGCGCGGGATGTCATTAATGTATATAGGCAGAGAGCCAACCACGTGGTAGGTGCACAGACAGCGGCCATGCGGAACAAGGAAGGGGGACAGGGGCCGGCCCTTGTGCGTATCTGCCGTGAAATAAATCGTCTGTTAATGGAAATAAGGAATGAAACCGCTAAAAGGAGAGGTCAGTTCCAAAAGTTCCTTACAGCATAATGGTGAGAACAGCCAAATAGAAGACGTTATTTTCGAAAGTTCATTACAGGGCACGGTGCGAAATGAAACATATTTAACATTTGTAAGTACAGTGTAAAGGATGAACATGGGAAATTTGGGCTTCCTAAGTATATTGGAAGTCGCAGATATAGTGAGGAGGGGTTTCACCTATGTATACAGTTTAGGGGGTACACTCATTTCCTCCTCTTGGGTATTGCAATAGGACATGAAACATACCTAACTTTTGTAAGTACACTGCAAGGAATGATCACGCGAAATTTCAGCTTCCCACCTATATGGAAAGTAGGAGAATTAGTGATGAGTCAGTGAGGGCTTTGCCTTTTATATGTATAGATTGGACAGAGGTTTCTAACTTAAGGTCCATGGGCCAGATCCAGCTTTTGGACCTTTTTAATTTGGCTTGATTCATCAATATTCTGAACATGTCCCATGTGGCCTACAATATTTTTTACTTTTCTCAATGATACCCTTTAACATGCTTTTCATATATACAGTAGATTGCATCCATACATAATTTACCTGCATTACGTTTAGTAATTTAGTTAGAATAGAAATGGGCTGCTCAAAATAACTCAACAAGAACAATCGAAAAAAAGGTGGCATACCACACCACCATAAAGAACTTCGCCTTTCAGTATGATGCCAAAATGTTATGGCTTTATCAAGGAAACGGTAGGTCAACACATGCAGATGCTGCCACTAGGCTCACCTTTTAAAGCTGCACTAACCCCCAAATTCCTGCCTCTGTTCTACAAGATTGTTTTATCTTTTCCACTGGCTTTACTGTTGTATGTGGATAGAAAACACATTTGGATTTCACTCAGTGTTCAAAGTGTTCGCTATGCATTTATAACCAACTCCTAATGTGGTCTGTACGATTGATCACATGCATGTTTACACAGAGTTTTTTAATGTGGTCAAGTGACACTTGTCGAAGAAGATGGCATCTCTATCAGGATAGGTTCCGGTCCATTACCTGTCTGTTGAGGCCATGGCAATGAGGTGGCACAAGGAAGTGAAAAATGTTCCCTACCCATCCTAGAATATTTATAAAGAATGTTAAAGTACACTGTAGGCACATTGGCTTTTCAGCAGTGATGGACTGGACCCTTACCTGGCCGTGAGGCCAGTTTGATGCATGGACATGGGGAGACAAGTTATCAGAACTGCATGCTCCCCTGATACACTAGGTGACAGCATCCCTGGGTGACGTTAATTTTATGGATATCCACAAGGCATGCTAGAAACTGTAGTCCCATAGGGCAGCCTTGTCAGGTTCCCTGGGTGCCGTCTGGGGTGTGCTCCAAGGATCCATGATTCCTACTTTGTGTGCCTTCCATTTGACCTGGAAGTGCTTCCAGTTGGCTCTGCCCTAGCACTGAAAGTACTCCCAGGTCCAGAATAAAAGAAGCCACTCTGTCTCATCCAGGAGAGTTGGAGTTGGGTGGAAGAGGACAAAGTTTGCCTGGAGGAGTAGAAACAGAAAGTAAGAGAAGAAAATTGTGCTTGTGTTTATGTCACTTTTGCTTTTTTGTAAGATATTTGTGCTAATAAACATTTTATTTATACCAGGACTTGTGTTGATGAAGTTGTGTCAGGGATTTGGGGTGCTGCAATGCCACCTACTGGTCACAACAGATAACTACTAATTTTCCCATATATCCTGACTGCTACTTCACTAGACTTTATGTGCTGACATTAATTTTTTCACCTCAGGCTGATTTTAGTTCTGTGGTTGCTGGTATCTTCCTAACCCATTGCAATATCCAAGAAAAGAAAAACTATTAGGAGGGGAGACCGTTTTAAGAGCAACATGAGGCAGAATATGTGATTGTCATGAATGAAGAAGTAACCATGTGTCTTACTTGTACAATAAATGTAGCAGTAGTTATTTTTTAAAATATTCTGGCCCGCAATGGGTATATAAATAATAAAAATTAAGTTTGGTACCCTTAATGAGACATTTAGACAAATATCTTGCAAAGTTTAAATTCAAAGTTCTGTGTACAAGACTCGGGTCAGACAGGGTGTTATGTAGCCTGCTAGATTAAAATAATGCAGATTTATTTAGAATATTTATGTAGGTTGCCGCTCACTGGTGGGCTATGGAGGCATTGTAGGTGGATCGCGGCTGACCACAGACAAACCCCCCCTCCCCATCAGTCCAACGATTGTGTGGCATCATTGTAACTGTTGTATTATAACTGATCTCAGATGACATCCCTAACCCTTGCTCGACGATTGTGCTCGATTTGCCAAGGAGTAAAAGCATTGATGATCATGCTTGATTTATCTAATGCTCTGATGTTCTAGTGATTGTGAGGGACACTCCAAAATCGCTCTTTGATGATTGTATTAAATTCACCCAGGAGGATCACACCATTCCCCAGCTCAGATGATTGTGCTAAATTTATAGATGGGGTCCCCATCTTTGTGGGTTGCGAACTCACTGGCATGCAAAAAATTGGGTTGTGACACCACAAAGGCTGGGAAACATCGATTTAGAAAGTGATATAATGGAAGAAGCAGCAAAACAAATAAGAATAAATGATAAAGACTGAAATAATGAACAGCACAAGTGATGTAAATCATAAAGTGATTGACACAGTAAAGTGTAGTAAGCCAAGGAATAACTTTAGAATGCAAACCCTTTACAAGATGAATACAAGTTGTCTCCTTCCTATGAAGCTGCTTTGCATGTTGTCCTAATTAAAGAGATGATCTGCAATAAATCCATTATAAGATTAGAATCAAGTCCCTTACATGTGACTAGTCCCAGTTTTTCTATATACTATGGCTATGTCTACTCAACTACATTTTTATGTAAAAAATGTATTTTTAAATTAAAGCAATCTCCATTAATGCTAACATTTTTGCCTCATTTATGAAAGTATCTCCACCAACACTAAAACAACTAAAAATGAACACGACAAAGTTGTTCACCTGCACAGGACAAGTGTACATCATGGAAAAATCCTTAAAGGGAAGGTAACACCACCAGCCATGGGATTTTTTTTTTCACTTTTATATTTTATACCTAATTTCTGTTTTCCATGTTCCGTGTGAAGTACTTTGTGCTTCACTGCTTATTAAGTGCTATACAAATAAAGTAATTATTATTATTATTTATCGCAAAACTATATTGACCAGTACATTACATGTATGCAGCATTCATACAGTACAGGTAAGCAAAAGAAGAAAAGCCATGGAGAGCAACTCCTCTGTGCCTGCTGTATTGTAATATGGTTTTCTTCCATGAAGGGCGACCATTCAGGGAATGAGTTGTTGCAATGAGTAGGATCCAATCAGGGAAGGGCCATGTCATTAGCATGAACCAATCAGAGCGCAATCAGAATCTGCATTTTTGCAACATTTTGCTTTCACACTGCAATGCTGAGCTGGTGTTTTCAGAAGTATAAGGCTCTGGACTGTCTGTTTTTGGGGGTTAAAAACACCATGGTAATGTGGACAAAAGAAGAAAAAGTAGACTAAAAAGTAGACTGTTTGTGTTTTTAAATGAAAATGTAGGAGTGTGGCCATAGCCTATATAGCTCTATATAGCCTATATTCTTATTTTGCCTTACCTGAGAGATGGTCGCAATTCTCACACAATAATATGTTGTTGTCGCTATGGGCAATAGACTGGCATCATGTTATCAGTAAATCGTATTTAAGAAAGCAGCCTGCAGGTCTTTGCAGAAAGACATCAAAGTATTTAGATGATCTAATTATTACTGTTAATATATTATTATAACAGTTATGGAAAGGAATGTTTTATTGTCTCTCATTTTGACCTGCAATATTTTGCCTCATGTTTTGGTTTTAAAGTCATTGGTTATTCTGACTTTTAAGGGTCTGACCCCCCCCCAAACTTGATTTACAACTAGTCATCCCCTGGTTAGAAACGTTTTTCTGTTAGATTTTGAACTGACCTTTTCCCTCTTGAATCATAATAGTCAGAAACCTCAAATTGTCAAACAAGCTTCTTAGGATAATATTGCAACACTGATGGTTTACGTTTAATTTTTTTATTTCTTTCTATAAAGCTGTACCTTGGTTTGCCAGCATGCCATAATCACCCATGATTCTTCACTCTGTTGTTTCACTTTTCAGTGCGTTTGGGTGGTAAGCTTCCTATCAGCTTTCTTTCTGAGCCTGCCCTATGGTGTCGCTGTGGGTGTGATCTTTTCCATGATGGTGGTAGTCTTCCAGACGCAATTGTAAGTTTACTCTTATATGCACTGTAAACATGACGTAGAATGCTGCACTTTATTTCATTTATAACCAGGACTGGCGCCAGTATTTCTACTGCCCTAGATAAAGCAGTATATGCCATCCAATCTCTGGCAAATCCTACGACCCATTCATTGACTTTGGAGTTTCACAGATGTAGCACTCCAGCTGTTTTACCCTTTTAGTGTATTATTATAGTATTACCTCTGTAACATTTGATTATAATATGGTCGTTTATATAAATCATGAAATGTTTTATAAATTCATAAATATAAATATGTATAAATATACTGTATGTTCAAAAATGTTAGAAAATGCTTTTAAATAATTTTATTGTAGAAGTGCTGTAAAAGAAAACTAGAGTTTACAACAGATATTAAGTGTTACAACGCAATTTTGACTCAACCTTTCAGAAATGAGTATTTCTGATTCATGTCAATTTCTAACTCACTTGGTCCTGAACAAGGTTGCAGGAGTATGGCAAGCCAAATTAACATTTATAGATATCTCAAAATTAATTTCGGATATCTTAAAATGTAGTTTACTTTTTAAGATATCATATCATAAAATTAATTTTAAGATATTTCTAAATGTTAATTTGGCTTGCCATACAGAAGCCTATCCCATCTACCATAGGGCAGGAGCAAGGGGAACACACACCAAACACACACTAGGGACAATTTAGGATCGCCAATCTACCTAACCTTCAAATCTTTGGGAAGTGAGAGAGGAAACTGGAGGACCAGGAGAAAACCCTCACAAACAACATACAAACTCCACGCAGGGAGGACATGATACGAATTCAGGTCCCTTACTGTGAGGCAGCAGCACTTCCACTGGGCCACCGTGCCACCCATTTACATAATGTATACAAACAGAACAATATAATCTAATAAATAAAGTGAATGATTATGTTTCATTTTATACAATACCAGTTTTTAATAAGTTAATAATAATAATATGTTTAATTAAATTTATACAAGTACAAATTACTGAAATTCAAAACTGCTTTCTTTTGGACTTCATTTTTGTGAACATAGAAAATGTTTGTTTTGAATCCATTGTTTGGACTAGTTCACTTTCCATTGATAAGGTTCCTGATGACTATAGGAATAATAACAACAGACACAAATGTATACTGTATGTATGTCATTACCTAATATGTGATGCTCCGGGGAGCCAATGTAGTGATCTGAAAAGAAGAGTGACTTGTGCCCACCTCAGATGGTGGAACACCAGACAGTCCTCTGCAGTTTGAATTATCTTCAGCGGTCTGGTCATGCATGCCACTACTCCTGCCAACAAAGAACTGTAGTAGTCCAGACATGACAAGACCAAACCCTGAACTAGGAGTTGTGCTGCATACGCTGTCAGGTACGGTCTGATCTTGAGGATGTTGTACAGAGGGAATCTGCAAGACCAAGAGGCCACTATAATATGGTCAGTGAAAGACTGTTGTTCATTGAGATAATCACAGAGTGCTAAATAAACAGATGAAATAACAAGAACGTATATCTTTGCCAGGCTGAGTTGGAAAAGCTGTTCCTTCATCCAGATTGAGATATCAGTGAGCCATGAAGAGATTCTAGCTGATACCATGTGGTCCTCTTTGACAAAATAACACGTACATCTGAGCATTAACGGTATAGCAAGGATAAGAGAATCCATGGGACAAGAAGATAAGGCCTAGTATGGAGGTGTATAGAGAGAAAAGGACAGGGCTCAAGCACCAATGTTTGTGGCACCCACATGTTTGACTGGTGCATACTTGACATCTGTAAAAAGTAAAATGTGAAGTTTGAATACACAATAGGATGTCTGAAAATTTAAAGTACAACTTATGATAAGGAGTAAGGAGTCATAGTGGACTTGGCACTATCAACTTTCAGACAGTTTTAAGAAGCCATTAAAAAGACAAATTATATAGCACCTTGATGTGTGGAGTACGAGTCCAAGGAGGTTGTGCTGAAGCTTTATAACACACTGGTGAGGCCTCATCTGGAGTTCTGTGTGCAGGATTGGCCTCAAAGTTACAAAAAAGACATAGCATTGGTAGAAAAAGTCCAGAGAAAAGCAACTAGGCTGATTCCAGGGCTACAGGAGATGACATATGGCAAAAGATTAAAAGATCTGAGCCTTTCAGTTTAAGCAAAAGAAGATTAAGAGGAGACATGACTGAAGTGTTTAAAATTATGAAGGGAATTAGTCCAGTGGATTGAGACTATTTTTTTAAAATGAGTTCATCAAGAACATGAAGACACAGTTGGAAACTTGTTAAGGGTAAATGTTTGCACAAATGTTAGGAAGTTTTCTTTTACACAGAGAACCATAGACACATGGAATAAGCTACCAAGTACTGTGGTAGACAGTAGGACTTTAGGAACCCTCAAATCTAGGCATAATGTTATTTGGATAGGACTGGCAAGCCTTGTTGGGCTGAATAGCCTGTTCTTGTTCAGATTGTTCTAATGTTCTAAACATTGTCAGGATTCACATAAATGATCCTTTTGAACCTGTTTGTAATGGCAATGCACTGTGCTTACAAAATAAAGGAAGAAAAAAAATGTGTATCCAAAATCTGCATTAACTCAATGCCAAAACAAGGATAAAAATTCAGATAAAGAACAAAGTTGGTGTAGGAAAAGCAGTACTGAAACAAAAGTAAAATTACAAACTTGCACCTGAAGAAAAATAAAGACTCAAGAACACTAAGCATAAATAGAGACTGTATGAAGCTAAATACAGCATAATGGGATTGGAAGACCACCTGTAAAGGGCTACTGTAGGTCATCAGACGTTCATTTCAAACATTGCTAGTATGCTTTGTGGAAGATGGCCTGGACACAGACAGGTGGACACGTTAAAATCACCCACAACACATTTATTATACATTCCTATTATTTACATAAGTGCACACTAACCCCAAAGTCCCCAAAAGTCCTGTCCAACAGTCCAATGCCTCACTTTCTTCAGGCCGCCTCCTTGCCTCTCCAAGGCCTTGTCTTTCTCCTCACCCGACTCCAGCCCTCGAATGGAGGGAGGCGGCCCCTTTTATACTCACCCGGATGTGCTCCAGGTGTCTTCCGATGAGCTTCTACTGGCACTTCCCAGTGTGGCGGAAGTACCAGCTCCACACTTGGAAGCAATCCGGGTGTCCCTGATCCTCTTCACCAGGGATCTGTAGGCATCGGGGTGCCCCCTGGCGGTGACCACGGGCCCCTACAGGGCTGAGCTTCAAAGCTCTGTACCCATGGTCCCCAAAGCCACCAGGGCGGTCGCCCCCTCGTGGTCTGGAGAAGGTGTAAGCCCTTCTCCGGTCCTTTTGGGCGTCCTGGCTGGGTACCACCCCCAGCCGCGTGCCACAGCTTAAATAATATAAAAACATATAATAGGGTTAGTAAGCAGTTGGACAGTGTAAAGAAATGCCACCCTCCAAATTTTTCCACCCTAGGTGACCACCTAGTTTGCCTAAATGGTAAAGCCACCGATGCTTGTAAAGGAACCCAAATCATCAACGCTGATAAAGAGGCTGATTAGCAGAATGCAAACACACACTAATGATAAGGACTTGGGGTTTTTATGTTCCTTTATTGATACTTCTTATACCTCATCTAAGCTATCAATCATTGCTAACAATATTTAAGTTTATAATCAACCCTATTGATTCAACTAAGCAGAGATTACATGACAGAACCTGTCCACACAACAGTGCATGACAAGCAAATTCAGCACATTCTATGACTACGAGGTGACACACAAAAAAAACAGATTGGTAAAAAAAATATATTTATTGATGAATTACAGCATTCTAAACATTGTCACCATCTATATACTCCCCCTCCCGATCTCTACACCGCTCCATACATATCTTCCATTGATTGAAACAGTGCTGGAAATCTTCTTGCTTGAGGCTTGCCGTTTTTGTCTTCACTTCATCCATTGAAGAAAAATGTGTTCTCTTCAGGTCACTTTTGATTTTCGGGAACAAGTAAAAATCACAGCGGGCTAAATCGGGAGAATAGTGAGGATGATTGAGGACAGGAATGTTTTTGTCAGACAAAAACTGCTTTATGGAAAAAGAAAAAACTTGCGACAAATTTTATGTTGATTCGCTGTTCGATTTTTTCACCCGACATTATCGCGGCAACTCGTGTAGCAATTGTTGTGCAAATACTGACTGGGCTAGTCACAGGATATATGTAGCCGGTCAGCGGTTTGAGAGGGCGTGCAGGAGGGGATATAGTTCTATGATTCACGTGCAGCCAACCTCCAGACGGTTTTCCAGGAAAGCCCCAAGCCCAGTCCGGTTATTTTTGTGTCTCACCTCGTATATGGCTGTCTATCCCACACTCTGGATACTGCCGCAAAGCTCAAGACTGTCTTGTTCTGTTCTTTTCAGTCGAAATGGCTCTGCTGTTGGTCAAGTTCTAGGCACAGACCTTTACAAGAATCCCAAAGTGTACAGCCAGGTATGTGTGTTACATGTTTACTTTTCATTTTCTATTCTCTTCTGATTGTTTATGCTTTTTCGTGGTTTCACCGGGGCTTTTCTGTAATGTAACCTGGGTGATTTTTATCTGTATTTTTAATGAACAATGAATTGTTTGTAGTCAGACCAGGATAACAGCCGAAAACCATGCAGTTACAGGCAGAAGTACCACCATTAATGTGACTCACTGTTCATTATGTTAAACTTGTTTATTTTCTGAATTTACTAATCAGGTTCAAGAATTGAATGGAATCAAAATTGTCACCTACTGCTCTCCGATTTACTTTGCAAATGCAGACATTTTTCGGCAGAAGGTCATTAACAAGGTGAGAGAAAGAAAGGTGTCAGATGAGGATTATGGCCAAGGTAAGAGAAAGAGAATTGGGCTATGCTGGTGTACTGAATTCCATTTACTACTGGTTATTGGAGATACATTGCAGGTTAGTAGCTATAGGAAAAGAGGCAACACCTCTGACATTTACTGTAGCCAAAAATAAAGGGTTATTTCCTCACTTCAGAAAAGGTAATCCACCTGAAGCTAAGTATGTTCGGGCCTGGCCAATACTTGGATAGGAGACTAACCAGGAAAAACTTAGGCTGCTGCTGGAAGAGGTGTTGGTGAGGATAGCAGGGGTGCTTACCAAGTTGTCTGAATGTGGATCCCAGTGTCCCAGTGAAGTGACAGGGACACTCAGTTGCAAATATGATGACGTTCTTCAGATATACAGTAAATGTAAAACCAAGGTCCAAACTCTCTGCAGTCATTAAAGATCCTTAGACATCCTTTGAAAAGAGTAGGGTGTATCCCGATGTCTTGGCTAAATTGCCCACCTCAGCCTGGTGATAGTGGCCCCCTAATCATCCACTGTCTCTAATTGTCCATCTCTTTCTCGTCATTTCACCACCACCAGCACCTTCACAGCTAATGTGTGGTGAGTGTACTGGTGCAAAATGGCTCTCGACGCATCAAGGTGGATACTGCACATTAGTGGTGGTTGAAGTGGCTCCCCATTCAGTATGTAAAAGCACTTTGAGTTGGTAGACGGCGCAACATAAATGTAAAGAATTGTTAGTATTGTTATTATTAAGACAAACATAACCCCTCCAGTATTGTATTTCTTTTGGGTTTAGTCCACTGTAAAGATCATTCCTGATGTGCACATGATATTTGATATTTACAGACTGGACTGGACCCTGGGAAAATGTTGATCGAGAACAAGAAGTTCTTCAAAAAAGAGAAGGAAATGAAGAGCAATACCAAACGCAGATCTTTGAAAAACTCAAAGCAACAGGTAATTTGTTAGTGTGACTAAAGCAGAGACTGCTGGAGATCCCCTATGTGTTAGGCATTGGGGGAACTTAAACATGTAGGGAACTTCTTGATATAATAAACTCAAAGGAATCTGCTAATGTAAGCAGATAAGCGAAAAATGAATTAGGCAGTTAAGACAAGGAAGGAGGAACAGAAACTGGTGGGTGAAATCAGAAATGGGCAGCAGTGAGAACTCCAAATGTAATAAGATATGACAGTAGAAAGATAAATAAAAGTGACAAAAAAAGAACTGGGGTGAACGTGTTTTAAATACAACAGAAATAATGACCGTTTAACTACTAGAATACTTTCTTGCAATTATTTTTAATTTTATCAAAGTGAAAGCGGTTGAGGACATACAGTAAATGAGAAATCAAATCCAAAAGTGAGGGTCAAACAATTGTGAACATTTTTGCAATAAGGATAAGACAAGAATCATGGTCAAGAGATTCCTCATCTGTAAATACTTTATTGTCCATTAGTGTCCATTGCAGCATCGCTAACTTGAACCATCCATAGCAACCATTGCAATAGAACATTTCATAACATCATCAAACCCTGATCAAGAGAATATCCATCCATCCATCCATCCATTTTCCAACCCGCTGAATCCGAACACAGGGTCACGGGGGTCTGCTGGAGCCAATCCCAGCCAACACAGGGCACAAGGCAGGGAACCAATCCTGGGCAGGGTGCCAACCCACCGCAGGACACACACAAACACACCCACACACCAAGCACACACTAGGGCCAATTTAGAATCGCCAATCCACCTAACCTGCATGTCTTTGGACTGTGGGAGGAAACCGGAGCGCCCGGAGGAAACCCACGCAGACACGGGGAGAACATGCAAACTCCACACAGGGAGGACCCGGGAATCGAACCCAGGTCCCCAGGTGTCCCAACTGCGAGGCAGCAGCGCTACCCACTGCGCCACCGTGCCGCCCTCAAGAGAATATAAAAAATGTAATTAAAAATAAAATAATAAAAATCAGATGAGTAAAGAAATTGCCAAACACATCAAACTAGTCCAAAACAAATGGAGATTATGATAAGTAGGAGGAGATCCTCCATAGTAATGAGTTGCAAAATTCGCCAAAGGTTTTAGCAGCAAATATGGTCTGTTTGTTTAACCTTGTGTTACATTGTTTGCTAAATATTTTCCTGAAAATTTAATGGAGGGACCATAGGATGGACCATTTGGAGGCTACTCCTTGGCTCCATGTGGCCCCCGGACCTCCATTTGAATAGGCTGGATTTAAAATATAGTTTCTTAAACTACTGGGTTACTATCTTTTGGGTCACACAGGGTCAGGACTCAATGTTGTATTAGATGGAAAAGTGTTGCATGTGGTTTGGAAAGTGTTTCACTCAATTTTGTGATATTGCTCTGCTATTACTCCAAGGGGGAAACTTCACCCCACCTGGTATGACTGTCGACGGCGTCAAGGGACATAGTCCTGCTATGACTGTCGACAGCTATTGTGACAAACTGTGTCCTGAAGGCACTAAGAAGGGCAAAATTGGGTCATGAAAAAAAAATGTTTAAGAAGAACTGATTTAAAGGAAATAAAAAACAAAGTAAGATAGCAAAAGCAAAATTCAAATGTCTACAATAAGCTTCCATCCAGCAAATAATACAAAAACATAAGCCAAAGAATAGCTCAAACAAATATATCTTAATGGAAAAATCCTAAACTCTCAAACTGTTAGGATTTGAAGTCAGGAGTATTGTGAAATGGGGCTGAAGCCTTCAAAACCACCTATAAACAAGCAAGGGCCCTCCCTAGGTTGCCCAGAAAAGGTTTCACCAAAAGCAGCCTGACCTGCCAACCCCACAGGCATTATTTAGTGCTGTCCAAGCCCCAAAAATGGGAAAAGGCGTTTAAAGTTCAAAATACACAGAAATGTTCCAAAATATCAAAAAAGCCCCACAAGAGAGGAAATAACCATAAACCCCTGGCTTGTAAAGAGTAGGGCAACAAACCAGTCTTTATTAAAAGAAGGATTTATTCACAAAAATATGAAAATAAAAAAACTCACAATCAATCTGAAAGAATCAAGAATTATTTGCATAAAACGGCCATCTACTGCAAGCAAGTTCCAATACAAATCCAAAACTCAGACCACAGACAAAAGCCATATTCTGAAATTCAACAAAGCAAAATAAAAGTAATATTCACGGCACAGAATACTCTAAACTCCTCCAAAGGGCACACAATGAATCCTAAAGAACTCAATTTCCCAAGCTGCCTTTAAAGGCTGGGGTCGGATCCTTAGTGGTAAGGTGATAGTGGCTCCGCCTCTTGGAGATCCACCCAAAAGGTGAAAGGAACATAGTAGAACATAATTACACATATAAAAACTTCAAAATAAATTAAATGAAATTAACAGAAATTTATATAATTAGACAACTAATAAAAGGACAGAATAAAATTACAGTAATTCAACATAAGCCAGGGGAGGAACCCTGGCTAAAACACAGCATAATGAAAAGTTAAAATCTAAATCATGACCATAATACTTAATTACCCAGGGACCCAGGAAGTAATAGCAAAGTTAAATATTTGCCTGAAGAGGATGGATTCAGGCACAGTAAGCAAACATGCACCAACATAACAATACCATGGTGAAGAACTGAAGGGATCCCTGAGCTTTAAATAACAGAGCCTCAGGTGGCTATTCTAATTGGCATCACACTGGAATAAAGAGACACCAAGGGAACAGCAATTCATACATAAAAAGGACTTTAGGGAAAAGCAGCAGAACAAATACATCCAGAAGTGGAGCTTCATCAAGTAAATGACAGTTGGCTTAACTGTTACAATATAATTTTTAGTACTAGGGTGTTGTACCGTGTTAGCCATTATGAATGTAGAGAAAAGCCAAGCAAAATGACACCTTTTATTGGCTAACTAAAAAGATTACAATTTGCAAGCTTTCGAGGCAACTCAGGCCCCTTCTTCAGGCAAGATGTAATCATTACATCTTGCCTGAAGAAGGGGCCTGAGTTGCCTCAAAATCTTGCATATTGTAATCTTTTTAGTTAGCCAATAAAAGGTGTCATTTTGCTTGGCTTTTCTCTAATATAATTTTTAAAAGAACTGCAGACACCCTGAAAAGGGTGATGCTGTTAGCATATACATGAAAGTACTAAGAGCGTCAGGTTAAAATGAGAAGAAGAGGCCAGATGAGACTATCTTTAACTAGATGGAACCTCTTTAATATTGATGTAAATAGAGTGATTTGATTTAAATGTGACAAGAATAGAGTCAGGAAGAGGTTTGCCTCAGCACCTTTTCAGCTGAAGTTAAGATATGTACAGGGGCTGATAAATATGATCCTTCCCAGGAGAGCATCTTATTTATGAAGTAAACGGAAGTGTAGTCGTTAAATGTGAGCAGCCACCCTCCACACCAGAAAGAGTAATTAAAACATCATGACAGTGCAGAGGTATGTTGTGTTGAGCTGCTTCATACACAAATAATGCCCTCTCGTTCCACCTAGGCAGTGTCCATGCAGGAGCTCAAAACCGACTTTGACCCAACCATTGACTCTAACAATAACTTGGAGGCCAGCAGCAGCAACTTTTCTTATGTCAACTTCAACAGCAACAGTGTTGTGGACCTGGACAGCATTCCCTCATTTACAGAGCCAGCAGTAAAGCCCCCTGCCCCTCCATTTCACACCCTGATCCTGGACCTAGCTGGAGTCTGCTTTGTTGACCTCATGGGCATAAAGACTCTCACTCAGGTAGGAAACATTTAGTTAATTCATATTTCAGTTTTACCAGTGATACATCTGAAGAATTGGAAGGATTGACAAGAAAATCATGTGAAGGTCAAGATTGTTTTCCTCCAACTCCCCATAATCTGCAGGTGAATTTCATACTCATTTGTTGCCAATGAGAAAGGATGTTAGTACAAGAGTTAGCAAAAAAAGCTTTAGAATCTTAAAAATAAGCCCATCATTGCTTGACAAACACGATTAACCTATTGCTTGTCTAAGACTTTATACATAAAATCAATATTATACTCTGTGTGACTGTGTGACAATCTGACTAAAAATAAAATTGTAGAGCACCCATAAAAGAATATATTTAATTCAATTAAAATGAATAGATTCATTAAAGTGAAATTTCTAACCAGCTTAACTAAGGAAAGAAAATGACACATCATATAAAAGTTGATTAAAGTATGTAGATTTGTGGTTATAACTGGAGAAAATTTCAAATTGTAAGAGTTTTCTTAAAATCATTTAATGAATCTATGCATTTTAATTGAATTAAATTAATTCTTTTATGGGCGTCGCATGATTTTATTTTTAGTCACATATGACTAAATCTTAGTGCATTTTTGAAAAACATTGTGACACTTAAAAATCTTTTTTTTTATATATTTTTAGCCACCCTAATGCCACACAGTGCTCAGCATGTTACAAAAACCTTGACTTGGGTGGGAAGGTGATTTGACAGAAATGACATTAGTGACAAAGCGGAATCAAATCTACGATCTTAAAGTGAAATGTAACATTCATTCCTGTTCATTTCTCATTTCGGAAAATCCTAACCACGGTGAAACCTTAAGACGTGTGAATTACTGGAAATGTGCGTTTGTCTATGGGACAATCAAACCTCCAGTCTTTCTTAAAAAAGCCCAACACTTTATCCACTGAGCCAATATTGCCAAATCACTGAAAGGAGTATTTTGCCAAATTTGTATATAAATGATGAAAAATTGTTACATTTAAAAAAAAAAATAATTTGTGTACATTGATCTCGAACCTTTGAACATTTGATTCAACGCCCAACACACTAGCCACTTGACCAATGCTGCTTAACTGTCATATTAAGTAATTTGACAAAATTTCCATATCAATTAATCAAAATTATTTTTTTTAATAAATTTGTCTACATTGGTCGTGAACCTTCGACCATTTAAACAAAAGTCCAACACGCTAACCACTTCACCAACACCACTAATTCATATATATGTGCGTTGGCTAAAAACACCCGTATAATATTTCCCGGCTGCAAAATCTGTCAAGAGACAAAGACATGTTCACATAACTGAGTCCAAAACAGAACTGAGTATCATCTTTAAGATGGAGGCTTTTAAACCCTCACGGGGGAAGTGATGTCATTGGCTACCCCAAAACAGGGCAGGATGTCCCGAGAATGGTCTGTTTGGAATTGAGAGAGAGAATCTTCGCACTTCGCCACCCCCTGGTCCGGCGTGGAACTACATTTTTTCAGGCCCTTTGGTTGTCCCCTAAACACGCATGCGTGACAAGAGGTTCGCCGCTTCTGTATCTCTTGTCCGGAGCGTTAGCTGCGGCAAATTCCTAGGAGGGACCATGCTCCTCTTGTTCCTCTTCCCTTGATTGATGTCCCGTTCGAAAGAATAGGGGTCAATATAGTGGGACTCCTGGAACCCTCAGCCCGAGGTCATAAATATATATTAGTCCTCGTGGATTATGCGACCTGGTATCCAGAAGCTGTTCTGTTGCGCTCAGCTAATTCTAAAGCCATTGCACGGGAACTAGTAGGGGTCTTTGCGCGAGTTAGCATTCCTAAAGAAGTCCTTATGGACCAAGGGACACTGTTTACCTCAAAGACTATCAGGTAAACAGCTAAATTACTTAAAATAAAGGACTTGAAGACCACGGTGTATCATCCTCAAACCAATGGTCTGGTGGAGAGGTTTAATCAGACTCTCAAACAGATGCTCCACAAGGTGGTCAGCGGGGATGGAAGGAAATGGGATTAACTCCTCCCCCTTGTACTCTTTGCCTACAGGGAAGTCCCTCAAGCCTCAACGGGGTTCTCACCCTTTGAATTATTATATGAACGACAACCCCGGGGCATATTGGACATTTTAAAAGAAGGTTGGGAAGGACAGGCTCTTCCGTCGACTAATATTTTGGAGTATATCGCACAGTTACGTGATAGATTTGAGAAAATTCGACCCATATTTAAAAGTCACATGGAGGAGGCACAAGCAGCACAGGCCCGCTATTATGACCGTGGTACGACGCTTCGGGAATTCCAACCAGGAGATTGGGTCACGGTGTTGGTTCCCACCTTCTAACTCTAAACTACTTGCCCATTGGTAAGGACCATATGAAGTTAAGGAGAGGAAAGGGCTCGTCGACTATTTGGTGAAACAGCGGAGCGGATATATCACATGAATCTGCTGAAACCGTGGAAGGAAAGGGTCCCTGATCCCCCCCCCCGGCCAGACCCGCTCATTCTTTACTCAGACCAACACACTTTTTAAATTTGGCTCTAACTTGAATACTCGACAGAGGCGAGAGCTCGAAGAAGTTATCTCATCTGTCCCAGAGGTGGTAGACGAAAACCCCGGATGGACCTCTCTGATTGCCCACGATATTGTATAGTGGTTATAGTCCGAGATCGCTCCTATCATCTTCCTGAGGCAAAGAAGGTTGAAGTGGAACTGGAAATCAAGTGCATGCTGGACCTAGGAGTCATAGAAGAAAGTTATAGTCCCTGGTCCAGTCCAATAGTTTTGGTTTCTAAGCCCGACGGGAGTTGGAGGTTTTGCAATGACTTCTTTTGGCTTAATCGGGTCTCACAGTTTGATGCTTATCTGATGCTTTGAATGGATGACCTCCTTGAGAGGCTTGGACAGGCTGAATATCTGACCACACTTGACATTACCAAGGGGTACTGGCAGGTTCCTTTAATGGACTCCGCAAAGGTTAAAACCATGTTTAGCACCCCTAGTGGGCCCTGGCAATATTGTGTCCTTCCATTCGGGTTATATGGGGCTCCTGCGACTTTCCAGCGTCTGGTGGACAAAGTGCTCTACCCCCATAACAGTGTTGCCTACCTGGATGATGTCGTCATCTATTCCAGCACTTGGAAGGAACACCAAGAGCACGTTCCGAGTGGTATTACGGACGCTGGGTGAAGCTGGTCTTCGAATCAATCCAAGAAAATGTTTTTTTGGATTGAAAGAAGTCAAATATTTGGGTTACCTGGTGGGTCGTGGTACTGTGAAGCCACAGTGCTCTAATATAGATGCCATTTTTAAATGGCCCCTTCCGTGAACCAAGCGGCAGGTCCAAGCATTTCTCAGTTTAGCCGGGTACTACCGCCAGTTTGTACCACGCTTTTTGGAGAGAGCTGTGCCCTTGAGTGATTTAACAAAGAAGAGGGCTCCCAACATTATGGTATGGACCGATATGACGGAAGCTGCATTCAGTGACTTATAAAGGGTCCTAACATCGGCACCTGTTTTGAAAGCACCGGACTTTTTGCTTCCTTTTATCCTCCAGACGGATGCTTCAGACACAGTCCTAGGGGCAGTGCTGAGCCAAAGTAGCGATGGTGTTGAACACCCCATCATGTTCCTGAGCTGGAAACTGCTGGATCGGGAGACCAGGTATGCGGTGGTGGAAAGAGAGGCATTTGCGATTAAGTGGGCGATTACACAATTGAGGTACTACCTCTTGGGTCAGGAGTTTACACTTGTCAAGGACCATGCACCTTTATAGTGGATAGCCTTGCATAAGGAGTCCAACCCTAGAGTTACTAGGTGGTTCCTTGATCTGCAACTTTATAAGTTCTCGCTCCTTCATCGGAAAAGTTTTCTCCACACCAATGCCGATGCTCTCTCCCGCATTCACGACCTCTCGGTGCAGGACGCCCGACCTGACGGGTCTGGGCTGAGGTGGGGGCCCTGTCACACACGCGTGTTTAGGAGACAACTAAAGGGCTTGAGTACATGTAATTCCACGCCAGACCAGGGGGTGGCGAAATGCACTAATTCTCCCTCTCGATCTTTTACAGACCACTCTAGGAAAATCCAGCCCGGCTCAGGGGCAGCCAACAACATCACTTCCGGTTCCAGTCCTGATGACATCACTTTATCCATTGACCTTTAAAGCCGCCATCTTGCTTCCAGTTAGTGAGTTCTGTTTTGGACTCAGTGGTGTGAACATGTCTGTTCTTTGGACTCAATTTTGCAGCCGGGAAAAATTATACAGGTGGCTGCCCCAAACCTTCTCAGCGTCTTATGGTCATTTTTGTGACAATATATATATATATATATATATATATATATATATATATATATATATATATATATATATATATAAATATAGTGGAAGATCAGACTTGAGACAGACAGACACGCAGACTCAGAAGTCCCAAAAACACACATTTGTTATTTTTTTTCACAGCACCACACAATGCATAAAACAGACACAATTACTCAGTCCCTTCTTTTCTCTCAAGTCTTCTTCCGCCGCCTCTACTACTCTCCTCATAAGCTCCGTCCTCTTCCACCCGATTCCGGTTCACTTAATGGACTGAAGTGGCCTCTTTTATACTGTCCTGGATATGCTGCAGGTGCTCCGTAATGCTCTTCCAGCAGTACTTCCTGGTGTGGCGAAAGTGCTACATGAGCACCCGGACACACTCCGGGTGTGCCTGGATTCACTTCTGCCAGCACTTCCGGGTGTAGCGGAAGTGCTGCAATCCATGGCTCTGTAATCATCCGGACGCCCACTGGTGGTGGCCACGGGCCCCAACAGGGTTGAGCTCCTAAGCTCTGATCCCAAGGCCCCAATGCAGAACAAGGTCCTTTCAGGTGTCTCGACTAGGCAGGATCACCAGCCACTATATATATATACATACATATATATATATATATATATATATATATATATATATATATATATATATATATATGCATGTGTGTAATTGCTAAAAGTATAATATAAGAAAATGAGAAATTTAAATTTAATATAATTAGCATACAGATTCCGGATCAGAACTGTTGAAATATTGCATTGTCGTGCAAAGTTTGAAGGAAATCGGTTTGGTAGAAGTGGGTAAAAAATTGATTCCATAATTTGACCCAGAGAGACAGAGAGGGCAAGTTGAATAAAATCATGTAATAATAATAAAAAGTAGTACTCTTTTATGAAACATCTTCCTACCATGGGGAAATCAAAATTATCAAGCAATGACATGTGTTACCTTCTCCTTATGCTATTTATTGATTTAGGAGGATACTTGACCTGTGGTGATTTTCAAAAAAAGAAAAAAAACCAGTATGTAGAAATTGATTTGTTAAGGAAGTGCAAGGAATATAGAAGAAAACATTAAAGCAGAACTCATCATGCTTAGCAGTAGAGCTCATCCCAAGACAAGATAAAAACTAGTACCATAGCAAAAGCACAGTAGGTGGTGGCAGTGAGGATCAGCACAAGAGGAGATCAGAGAAATAGAATGCCTAATGACAATCCAGGGGGCTTTGTGAAGTGGTTTGTCTTCAGCAGGTGTCTGAACATCATTAGAATGGAAGCAGTTAAAGGTCTATTTTAAACTTTTAGGAAAAAATTTGTTGAAAGGTGTTAAAGGGGATCATTTATTTCAGTAAACCTAATGAGTGGGAGGGAATGGACACAGAGGACATATTTGGGATTGTACATTGCTTCCCTTCTTGAGAGCGTGTTTCTCCCCTTGACAGATGACCTCCTGTTATCAGAAGGTTGGAATAAAACTATACCTGGCGAATGTTCAAGGTAGGAATTTTTCAACCTGGTTATTAATCTGCAAGGTTGTCTTTTGTGAGGTGGGTTAGATAACAACTGGTATGCTGATAACAAGTCTACAGGCAGAAAAATTTTACTCCAAACATTTGGATTTGGGATTTTCACTCTCGTTCTTCTTTCCATACAGCTCAAGTGTTTGAAGAGCTAGATGCTGGGGGTGTCTTCAAGGATGGTAGCCTTGACAAAAAGCATCTCTTTCTCTCTGTTCATGATGCTGTACTTTGGGCTTTGGAGGAATCGAGTGACACGTTGGAGCAGAAGACTCTAGACAAGGTTAGAAAAGCCTAAAATTCATCAAGCCAAGGAAGTGTAAGGAAGTGCAGGCTTTCAGTTGCTCCCAATGACAATTCTTCAGGACTCCCCTTTGAACACTTTACTACTGCTCCAGAATAAACTAACACCTCAGTGAATATTTATAATCTGCATTAGAAATTAATGATTATCTTACATGCTAGCCCACAACCTAGATGATGCTAATACTCCACAAACTCCACACAACTTCCAACCCAATCGCAGCTCCTCCACCAATTATACTTATGTGGACTTCCCAAAATGCTGACATCAGCATATCAGTCCAAAGTTATGGGGTGTATTTGTTTGATTACCCTACTGTTTAACAGAAGGATCAGAGAATAATGCAGATGAAAAAAAATAATTAGAAGCAATACCTGCAAAATGTGTGTAACTATTATACATAAAACTTTTTAGCACATACTTAACTTGTACTCCATTGCATATTCTTTTCATGGGACTGCCATTACTAATAATCTGTGACTGCTCAGTAGGAAAAAAGTGGACTGTCCTCTCCAAGTGGAAGGTGAGGAGTTTAACTACCTCAGGGTCTTGTTCACAAGTGAGGGGAAAGGTTTTGGTGAGACTGACAGATATATAGGGAGACAAGAGCAGTTATACCAATCTGTAGTGGTGAAGAAGGAGCTGAGTTAGAAGGCAAAGCTATCAAGTTAGTAAGTCTCCACCCTCACCGATGATCATGAGCTTTGGGTAATGACCAAAATAATGAGCGACAGAAATGAGCTTACTCTGCAGGGTGGTTGGGCTCTCCCTTAGAGATTGGGTGAGAAGCGCAGAAATGCGGGAGTAGAGCCACTGACCCACCTTATTGAGAGGATCCAATTGAGGTTGTCCAGGCATTCCTAAAACCCAGGGCCTGCTGGGAGGGTTATATCTCCCAAATGGTCTGGGAATGTCTTAGGATCCCACAGAATGAGTTGAGTGTGGCTGGGGAAAGCGATGTATGGGCCTCGCTGCTAAGACTGGTCTCAGATAAGTGGTTGAAAATGAATGAATGACTACATATGCATTGAAAAAGCATTGTAAGTCATTTTTCTTTTTTTCTAAATTATATAAACAGTGGCAGTCTCGTACCTATGTACTTGCTGCCATGCAGCACTTTTGAATTGCCATGCAGCAGTTTCACGCTGCTCAAAGTGCTCCTCCAAGTAGTGGTAATTCCTCATCGCACTCTATAGTCCTCAGGGAGGACTGGGGACTCCGGCACATATGTTATTAGCACATCCACTCAACAATGGAAAAAATCAGAGGGAACATTGGTCCTAGACTGTAAGCTGTTTGTCAGTCTACTAGAAGATATCTTCCTATTAATCACATTCCAAGATTTCATGCTTATTTGGTAAATTATTGACATTATCTGTTTCAAAAACACTCTTTTTCTTGAGCATATAAAATTGAAGAACGTATCTGTCTCCTTATTTAACACCACAAAGTAGCAGAATGAAGGTCTGAAGATTACTCTCCCTTGCCTGACGTTTATGTACCATGTACATCAAACAATTTCAGAATGTAGTACTCTCCATGCACTCCATTTTCATCTCACACCATAATGATGTCAGTACTAGGACATTATGGACTCTATTCTTCCAAATATAAATGAGTGTGTGTGTGTCTTAATGTGCTCTATGATAGACTGGCATTCTATCCAAGGATTGCTCCTGCCTTGTACTTAGTGGTCTTGGGATAAGTTGCAGCTCCTCACAGTACAATAATGGTAAAAGTGGATTTTGAAAATAGTTATCCAACCATTATCCAACCCGCTATATCCTAACTACAATTAAACAAGTCTATTTAATGTATGAATATTCTGGCATTTATATAAGTTTGTGCCCCATAGTCAGGTAGTACCCTTCTTAACATTCAGTCCTGTGCTGCTGCTAGAATAATGGGTGTCATACTTACAGAGGTTTAGAAGATCTTAAGGAATTTTCTATTTAACCTCCTTGACTTTATCCCTGATTGTGTCTTGGGTTCAGAATTCTATGTAAAAGCTGGTAGTGCTGAGTGTCTCTCTTTTAAAGCTGTTATGATCTGATGTGAGGTGTTAAGAACGAATAACTCTCAGGACAGTTTTCTCTTGCTATCTTGTGGATAAAATAACATCATACTGTAAAAAAAGACTATTTCTATGCGTTTTGTCACTTTATGGCCACTTATTAATATCCATGAGTGGGGTGGAGCTCAATAAAACCACAATGAAGTATAAGTGAAAAGTTGTGAAGCCATTTTTAGACCAAACTAAAATTGAAGCATTAATTGAATCAAGCAATAATAATAGCAATGTGAACTGATCATCAAACGTTGATGCGGATCATGAAACTAATTCATACTGCGCTCTACAACCGAACCGCTGTGATATCCCTGGTGAATTTGGTTGCGTGAAGCTTCAGTGTGGCAAAAAGGTAAAATGACTGCGATCAAGTGGAAGGACAAGGAAGATATTAACACCCTAGACACTGTTTGTAATGCAGCAGCTGTCAATGTTTGTGTGAGGAGAAATGAAGAAGTCACTATGCTTTACACTGTGGTAGCCTACAGTAACACAACAGGCAAGTCGATCATTCAGTTCAGACACTGATATTCTACCCTGTCATGCGCAAGGAACAGAACAAACAGAGAAAGTGCAGAAAGAAACACACTTCTACAGTCCTGACTGCAAAATCCAGCTGTGAGCTGGCAACTCATCATGAAGGATGTGTACTAAACCTGCATCAGTACAGCAATGGACATTAGACTTATCTACTGTATTTATGTTGATATGGGCGGCACGGTGGCGCGGTGGTAGCGCTGCTGCCTTGCAGTTAGGAGACCTGGGTTCGCTTCCCGGGTCCTCCCTGCGTGGAGTTTGCATGTTCTCCCCGTGTCTGCGTGGGTTTCCTCCCACAGTCCAAAGACATGCAGGTTAGGTGGATTGGCGATTCTAAATTGGCCCTAGTGTGTGGGTGTGTTTGTGTGTGTCCTGCGGTGGGTTAGCACCCTGCCCAGGATTGTTTCCTGCCTTGTTCCCTGTGTTGGCTGGGATTGGCTCCAGCAGACCCCTGTGTTCGGCTTCAGCGGGTTAGAAAATGGATGGATGGATGGATTTATGTTGATGTTTTGGTATTTACATGTTTCTGCTGAACAACATTTTTTCTTTTAGAAAAAAAAAAAAAACCTTATGTTTTAAAATAATCATAACACTAAAGAGGTTAAATAAATGGCCCCTGTAATTATTCCAGTGGCCGTCTGTTATTGCAGCAGATTTGAGGGAGCATCAGACATATAAACAGCTTCAGTTTGCAATGGCAAATAAAAACAAATATGCTTGGCTTTGTAAATGTGGAGATCATTTCAGCTGTAAAATGCATATTTCAAACCAAAATTAAGGAAATAGGTTAGACCATTTCACAGCATCTTGTATGAATATTGTGAAAGGTGCTATATATGCACCCGACCCAACACAGACTGACAACGGAGGCACGTTTAAAATAAAACAAAAATATTTTATTTTCTTCCGCTGTGGGAATCACGTCTTCCCTGTGTCCCTCAGCTACAGTACATTACAGTCCCACAAAGCACCACACAAAACAAATCAAAAATATTTTTCTTCATCTACTCCTCCCAGGCAGCTTCGTCCTCCTCCTCCCGACTCTTGCGCCTTGAGTAGTGGCCGCACTCTCCTTTTATAGCCCACCCGGAAGTGCTCCAGGTGGTAATTGGCCTAATTAGGCTGCAGTTCCAGGTGTGGCTGAGTTACCACCACACAGGCTCAGGAAGTTGTGCAGCTCCCCCTGGCAGTGGCCATGGAGCCCAACAGAGATGAGCTCTGGTGTTCCACAATTGTGGCCCTGATGCAACCCAGGGGGGCTGCCACCAAGTGTTCCGGGGGATGTAGTGTGCATCACATGGCTGCTCCCCCGGATCCAATGTCAAAGGGGCGTCTGCCATAATATAAAAGGTGCTCTAATATCTGGGTAGATTAAAAGCCTTTGGTGAATGGATGGGATAGAGAGATGGCATATGATCTCATCATCTTCAAGGTAGACATACTGGAAATGTTTGTCATAAATAATCTATGTTACACAGAAAAGCTCACAGACATTTTCCCTTACATAAGAAAATTTGAAATATGGATAGGAAGGATGTAGAGAAAAGCCAAGCAAAATGACACCTTTTATTGGCTAACTAGAAAGATTACAATATGCAAGCTTTCGAGGCAACTCAGGCCCCTTCTTCAGGCAAGATGTAATGATTACATCTTGCCTGAAGAAGGGGCCTGAGTTGCCTCGAAAGCTTGCATATTGTAATCTTTCTAGTTAGCCAATAAAAGGTGTCATTTTGCTTGGCTTTTCTCTACATTCATAATGGCTAACACGGTACAACACCCTAGTACTACAGATAGGAAGGATGAAATGTCAAAGAAGTGGCTGCATACCTAGAAGGTCTTCCCTTCAGTAAATGCATCCCATTTGGATGAGGGTGATAAAAACATAAACATAAAAACATAAAACAAATCAAAGAGGAGGAAACATTCAGTCCATCAAGCTCATTTGTTTAATTAATAGCTAAGTTGGCTCAATATCTTCACCAGGCTTGACCACAGGCCAGATGATTCTGGATTCTTTCAAGTGATGAATAATGAAATAGTAATATTGGGTGTGTTTTTACATCTTAGGAGAATTCCGGAGAGAATAACCAAGAAATGGAGGAATTAAATGTACATGATCTTGAGGAGGTAAGAGAGTGTGCCCACTGCAATGAACAATTATTAGTCTTGTTATCGTGCTGTGCTGTACAAAAATATCTTGTGTTACATTAAATTATATACTGTTGAATTATCACTTTAAAGTGTACATATTGGAACTATGGAAAGAAACTTAGTTTTAGTTCAGGAGCAGATTGGACTGAGATTGGTTCTTTGAGGAAGAGAGCAGGAACAGGATGACATCTTTAGCAAGTAGGTAGGACCAGCCCATAGCAGCCTTTAACCCTCAGGTTCAAGAGCAGATGAGAACAAGAGCACAAGGATACTTCTGAGACTAAGTATGAGTGGGTGCAGACAAGATGGAGATTGGAGCTGTGGGGAACAGGAGAATGAAATCTCTTAAATGAAGATGAAGATGAAGATGAAAATGAAGATATTTTTGGTATAAAATATCAGTCCAACTCGACTTTGATTCCATTTGTACACTTTTGGGTGTTAATATACAATTGGTGGTTTTGTGGTGTGATAGTTAGGCATAAATTAAACTTGCTGTTCGGATTTACTTGGAATACCACTATAATAATAATAATATGTGCATGACAGTAAGCAGAACTATCTTTAAGGAGGCTCTTTAAACAAAAGATTACCTTCTAACACTGTCTCTTGCTTCCCTAGGAAATGTTTGGGTCAATGTTTGATAAGAGTGAGTACATTTAAATGAAGCAGCAAAGAGCAACGTTTAGGTCGTGAGAAAAACTGACCAATCTGAACTTGGAGGCCACCCTGCATCTGACACATAGAAGTGAGGACTGATGGACAAGCTGAAGCTCTTGAGCAGACATATGGCAAAGCTGGAGAAATCCTCACAATGGTCTTTCTTGGCTGGATATGGCCAGTCTCTTCATTATTTGTTTGTTGTTCATTTGCGTTAAGAGCTGATTATGCTTTCATCCCAGAGTACCTTCTACCCACTCCCCCTAGCCCCCCATCACTTCCCAGGGGATTCCTAAAAGTTGGAAATTACCTACTGCTTCTTCAACCATTCCATCTGTCCCTTTAGCCATCTTCCTTCTAATAAACGTACTGAACAAATGTGAGAAGTATGGAAACTGTTGCATTGACAAGTCGTTTGTGTGACATGCCTTTCTGCTCTTAAGTTCCTTTTAATATAATGAGACAGATTAGCAAGACTGTTCTATTTGCAGCTGAAACAAGAGGACTTATTTGAGTTCCATTCCCAGTAGCAGTGCCACTACTTTTGATTAGCATGAATGTTCCTGTTGGAGTTGTTGTACTGGAAATGTATACTTCTGTATAATATAAAGGGAATTCACAGAAATAGGTTATTGCAATAAAATGATCACAATTTATAATATACACTCAAAAAAATCTTTATTGTCCAGTGATATTTGTCTCTGTGCTGACAAGATTTTAGAGACAAAAGTACAGAGAGACAAAAACATAATGCATTTACATTGGCATCTTATATAATACGTATGTGCCAACATCATACATCATGATGCCATCATTTCACTTGACTACCACTGAGATGTTGCTGCCATCAACAAGATAGGCACACAAAATGACGTGATTGACAAAGACCTAAAAAACAAGACGGTATTGTAGTGAAATAATTCCAAAAAACAATGAATAACAAAGACAGGACTCCCACATGATGGGCTAAAATATGTCATGAAAAGCATGTAAGGCAGAAACTATCCTGGCAGTCCATACACAAAACCAAATTGGGGCCAACTTAGAGTAACCAATTAACCAGACACATGCAAGTAAAAACCACACAGGCACAGGGAGAACATGCAAACTCCACACAGATAATCACTGGGCAGTGTATGCAAACTGGGGATGCTGGATATGTGACGCAGTAGCAGGATTAGCCTTCTCACTACTGTGCCGCCTGTGCCAATAGTATCTGTTGCTATTGATAAAATTCTAAAAAGCTTAGCGTGGTAACACACAAGAATAATGATTCTTGATTTTATTCTCTTTGTGTAGCACTTGATCTCCCACACACACTTATGAAAGCCATTCATTCATTTTCTAAATGTATTTTGTTTGTCAGTGTCACACTAAGCTGGAGCCTGTCCACGGTACAATAACTGTAAGGCCTGAATGGGATGCTGATTCATTAAATGTTGAAAATACACTTCATCTATTAAAATGTCATATGATAACCTCGGTGTTTGTCTATGTAACTCAATTGGGTATGGGGACATGATGTACAGGCTACACATTGTACATCCTCAGATGTATACTTCTACCATTCACTCTAATTGTGTTTGTTTAACTCCTCGTTTCTTGAGAATTGTGGAAGAGATTCTTTATCAATTTATGCTTATGTCCTGATTCTACAGGTTAAATGCACCCTTTCCCAGCAAATGAACATCCTGGTAAGGCTATCTGAATGACTTCCACTTTCATAAGTAACCTTTCATCAAATGCTGCACAGATATTGAAGTTTATTTTTCTGCACCATGACTGGTACAATAGCTGCGCATTTCATACGACCATACAAGACAGAAGTTCTCACATGGGTTCTATATGGGTTTTCATTGGGTACTTCTTCTTTTCTCCCACACCCTGAAAATGTACATATTAGGTGGTTTGGTGACTTTAATCTGTCCCAATAAGTTTGGATGTGTTGAGTGAATGTGCCAAGCTATGGCACCATGTCCAGTCTGGATGCTCTCTGCCTCACATTAAACGATGACATCCATTGATCTGTCCATCTTCTAAATCTGCTTATCCAGAGCAGGGGCACAGGGTTCGGTGGTACCCCAAACTGTTACAGAAATAGATAAATGGATGGAATGCATCCAAACAACGTGTTTTATGTGTAAAGGCGGTGATTAATTAAATTAAATGATCCACAAATGCATGTCAGCTCCCCCAAATATGTATTATGGTTTGTAGTGGCAAATCTATCTATCTATCTATCTATCTATCTATCTATCTATCTATCTATCTATCTATCTATCTATCTATCTATCTATCTATCTATCTATCTATCTATCTATCTATCTAAGTGTGCTGTAAATTTGAGCATGAAGAAAGCCTGCCATCTGCTGGTGAAAGAACATAATAGCTGCTCAACTGTTTTTTTCGTTGCTAAAGCCTAATTCCTGCATTTTATTTTAATCTTGAGTAAGGCAAAGTGGTGCCTCACAGTATTTTGTTCTATTTGATTTTTTCTACATTTTTTTTCTGGCCTTATACAAATACCCTTTTTAATTTTCATTAGTTCAATGGCATGATATAAGCTGTTAAACAGTTCTACATTTGTCTGTTGTGAATGTGTGTATGTGTGTACTGTCCTTCCCTATTATGGAATAGCAAAACTGAGACAGAATGAAAGCTTTTATTTTGTCCTAATGACAAACTTGTTGAATTCTGTATCACAACAGATTTTTAAAGTTAGCTCGTTTCAGATGAAGATTGGAAACTGCAATGTAAAAACTGCAGAAAACAAATGATACATTACCAATAACATCTGTCCTATAATTGTATTATATGTGATTTTACAGTCCTAAATCTATCTGCACAGAATCAAAGACAGGGTAGGAACTAACCACAAAAGAGAAACCAGTCTTTCAGTTCTCTCTAACTATGAAGCAGAAGTGCTAACCACAGTGAAATACAGTACTACATTACTCCAATACCAAAAAAAGTTGTGAAAGTATGGAAAATGCTAATAGAAACCAAAAAGGAGTCATGTCAAAAGGAATGATTTGTAAATTTACTTTGAGTTGTGTTCAAACAAAAACACTATAAAGACAAGGTATTTCATGTTTTATTTGTGAATGTATGTGCTTATTGTCAAGCTGATGCCTACAACTTGTTCCCCATCTTAGGATGGGGTAGTTTAGAACTAATAACAATGTGACAAGTTGAAATAGCAAGTGAATGCAAAATAGGTGAGGCAATCATTTTCTAGCATATAAGGAGCCACCAAAAAAGGCCCAGTACTTAAAGAGAAAGAATGGGTCATAGCTCACCAATTTGCCAACAATGTGCTGGTGAATAATCCAGCACTTTGAGAACAGTGTTTCCCAAAGACAAATCATTAGGATTTGTGTATAATATAATTAAATCTTAATGCATAAAGGGCAAGGCCTAAAACCACTTCAGCATGTGTGTAATTTCTGACCCCTCAGATGTTACTGACTTTAAAAATGTCATGTGTCTGTAAAGGATATCATGACATGGGCTCGGAAATACTTCAGTACACCTTTGTCAGTCAACACCATATTCACAAATGCACATTAAGGCTTTACTATGCAAATCAGAAGCCATACATCAACACTGTCCAGAAACGCCACTGACTTTTCTGGTCTCATCTGAGATGAATGCAGCAGGGTGAAATCATGTTTTCTGCTCTGACGAGTCAACATTTCCATCTTTGACACAATAAAATAAAACCAACAGTTGTGTTCTTCAAATTAAAGAGTAAGAAGGCCATCCCAGTTGTTATCAGCATCAGGTCCAAAAGTTAGCATCTGTCATGGTGTGGTGAGGGCACCATTAATTCAGAAATAAGTCAAGTCAATGTCCAAGTCAAGTCAAGTCAAGACAAGTGGCTTTATTGTCATACCATCCATAAATCATATTGCAGCATATAGTGGCATGAAATGTGGACTGCAGTGCAACATATTCATAAACACAGGACAAGTGCAAAACAGGTAAAGAACTGCACTATACTATAATAGATAAAAAAATAATAGTTAAGTGAATAGATCATAATAATTTGTAATAAATAGTAATACATAAATAAATAACAACTAATAATTAAAAAACAACAGTAGTTACAATTAGACTGCATATAAATAAACTACTAGGAGCAGATCTGAAGAGAGTGGGGTAGCACAGAGTTCAGAGTCCGGACAGCTGAGGGGCAGAAGCTGTTGCAGAACTGGTCAAGTTATTTCGAATGCTACAGTAACTTCTGCTAAATGAAAATGGGACTAAGAGACTGTGGGAGGGCTGAGAAGGGTCCTTCCTAATGCTAAGGCTTTACAAAGGTGGCAGCTGCAGACCTGCATAGTGCATACTTACTAAAGTTAACTAACTTGTGTCTTCAACGCCTGAACAATTAACTTCAGTGTCACTAAAGGAAATGGTCATGTTACACATTGGTAATTATTTGAAAATCACATGTTTTGTGGAGCTTGTCACATTTATCAGATTTGACATGGGTGTTAATTAAAGGAAACAACAATTAAATTCACAAGGTGTCAAATAATGTGTTGTTGAAGGGTAAATAGAATTATTAATCACTTCTTTTCACTTATATTAGCATTTTCTGTACTGTTATAATTTTTTTGGAATTGGGGTTGTATTTTCAGCCTATTATTATTATTATTATTATTATTATTATTATTATTATTATTATTATTATTATCCAAGGTGTCTTTTGATGTCAGTATTCATTGCCACTGATTACAGATGTTTTTAAGATTGCAGAACTGGCAGGTTAAGCTTAAGGTCACATAGTAAGTCAGAGTCAAGAACTGACCTGGTATCCTCCTGGGTAAGGGTTTGATTAAGTTGCCATCACTTCACAGAGTGTATGCACAGTGTGGAGCAGTGAGTTGCACTACTGACTGACTGATCTAGATACTAAGGTTTCAATGACATTGTTGTCTAGGTCAGGTTTGCACATTCTCCATAAGTGAATGTAAATTGGTTCATCATGGGTCAGCGTGAGTGTGTAGGTGAGTTGCCCTGCAATGGATGGGTCCTGTATATAGTTGGTTCCTGCATGCTGGGATTTGTTATGGTCCTTGTAACCCTGAACTGAAATAATCAGGTTCATAACTTGATGGATGTACAGTATATGGAGAGTGAAGGGTTGAGTATTGCCAGGAGCATACAGTAAATGACCATTGGATGGCACATAATAGACAAAGAACTTCACACACTAAGTGCAAGAAGTCAGGTGCTGCCAAGAACTGGTAAGACCTGCAGGTGTAGTGGGGTACTTTAAAATAATTCATCTTGGTACACCCAAAAAGGAATGAATGACCGTGGGCCAAAATCAAAAGAACTTCAGGATCAATTGGGTTAGTAAAGTGGGAGCCTCTTGCTTTTCTAAAGGTAAGGATGGCTAGTACTTTCCCTCCAGTCTCTTACATGGCATTCCTGACTGGGAAAGGTGGAACAATGCTGTTTTAATTTCTTTAAGAAGCTGCCTGAAAGATGCAGTACTTTACATTTTTTGTAGGGCTATGTGGTACAAGCAGAGGCTGCCTTAGGGATGTGCGGGGCCCAGGGCTGACCAAAACCTTACAGGCCAGTTAAATCACATGCTGTTACCGGTATGTGTGGACTGTATAAACATGCGCGCAAATTTAATAAAAATAATGTTAACATACACTGGATTTTCTCATTACAGTATTCAGGTAAACTTTTGCAAGATAACAAGCGGACTTTATCAAAATATAACAATATAACCTATTAAATAAGTACACTTCATAATTCATGACAATACCACGATAGTATGAAATGCGATGCGGTGTCATGCTAGCAGGGAATCTTCTAGAAATGTACCCAAATTGCAAGTATATGTCTCGATATGCAGGATGTCATAGTCATAAATCACGTTGATGTCATGTCAGCCAGTTATCATTAACGATACATGTTTTCGTGCATTAATATTTGGACTATGGAATGTTTTCAATGATGTACTGTACATATACACAATTTGACTTTGAAGTGGCATTTTAAAAGGGTTCCTCTTAGAAGCATCTCAAATATATATATTGGAGAATATAACTTGACAAATCCACTCGAATGGGAGACGTGGACCTCAAAAGCGGGGCCCCCTTAGGCGCGGGGCCTGGGGCAGTGACCCCACTTGCCACCCCCAAACTCTGCTCTTAGGTACAAGTACTTCAGGGGACACCAGAGGGAGATTTATCAGGTTTTTCCTGGGCACTGCAACCCTCATAGCATTAAAAAGAAGCTAAAGCATCAAATCTTCTTCAACAACAAAAATGTTATTACGTGTAACAGAAAGTTTTATATATCAAAACGTCACTATAATCACAGTGGGAAATGGTAGGTCTAGCATCAACTGTTGTACACGCTGCAGCTTGACTTGTTCACGTAACCTGAGTCACCAGGAATATCATGGCGGTTTGGCTGTACAAAGCTGTAAGCATCAGTTTTTCTTTGAAGTAAAATCTCAAGCAGTTCAGGCGAGGTAGAGAAACTGCCAGTCATTATATAGTAATTTTGTTCAAACAAAGAGTCCACCAGTGACAGCACAGATGATGTAGCGATGATGGATTGGCTGGACTTGCCATCCCACTTGGTCCTTCTACAGTTGTCAAGTAACAAGTTCCCGATGCTTGCTTCGCATAGCATGTAGAACTTGATACTGAATCGTGTCCATTTTGATGCGATGTACTGTACCTACGTCAGTCTTTCCTTGTAACCCACAAGACTTTCATCAATACTGTGGTAAGCAGCCTGGACACAGACAGGTAGACATGTTTAAAGCACCACAACACGTTTATTTACAACTATTATTTACAAGTGAAACACACACAACCCCAAAACTCCCCCAAAGTCCAGGCCTTTCACAATGATGCCTCCTTCACCGCCTCCACTCCTCTCCACCAAGCTCTGTCCTTCTCCTTTCCTGACCAGCCACTGAACGGAGGGAGGCGGCCCCTTTTATAATCACCTGGATCTGCTCCAGGTGCCTCCCGATAATCTTCTGCCGGCACTCCCCAGTGTGGCGGAAGTACCGGCTGCACACCTGGAAGCACTCCGGGTGTCCCTGGTCATCTTCCCCCCAGCACCTCCTGGTGTGGCGGAAGTGCTGAGGACCAGGGCTTTCCAGGCAACCACGGGCACCTATAGGGTTGAGCTTCCAAACTCAGTTCCCGTGGTCCCCAAAGCCACCAGGGTGGTCACCCCCTTGCAGTCTGGAGGAGACGTAATCCCTCCTCCGGTCCTTCGGGGCATTCCGGCTGGGTGCCACCCCAAGCCGCTTGCCACAATACTTATGTCAGGATCGCAAACATATACCTTCTGCATTTTTTTCATGATCACCTGATACACATCCCGCTGTGCAGTTTCAATACTAAGTGATTGGCAACATCATTGTCATTGTTATCAGTGAAATGCAGGAATTTCTTAATGAGTTAATAGAGACATTCAGTCATAACTCAGCTGAAAATGGGTACCTGCAACAACAGGCTTGTGGACCAGTACTGTCTCTAGACTGGTTTACCCACTATGGCCTGCAGTATTAGCAAACTGGAAGACATCCACTTGTTGTCTGCAGCGACAGACTGTCAGTGGACGCGACAAGCACATGGTTTATTGTGACTTTTCTGACATTGCTCAGCATAGCTGTTCATTTCAACAACTATTTGCTCCATCAGACAATTATCGACAAATCATAAAAAGTCCAGATAAATATAATCAACATACAGCTTCAAACCAGTGCTACCTGGAAATGGGCAACAAGGATATATAGGATTGTCCGCATTAGTATGAAGCTGAACATCACTGCACAGTTGGATACATGTGAGCCACTAGGAGTTAACACCAAGAAGGTTAAGTAGGAAATATACTAAGATCTTCTTAACCTCTAATATCCATAAGTCTGACACCCATCACCCTTTCAGTAGCACAAGACTGAATGTTAAGTAGGGTACTACATGACTGTAGGGCACAAACCTGCATAAATGCCAGGATATTCATACATTAAATAAATCATTTAGTTATTTTCAGAACCCACTTTCACCCTTATCATACCATGAGGAGGAACAATTCCTGGGTGGAATATCAGTCTATCATAGTGCACATTAAAGCACACACCCACACTCATTCATACTGGGATGAATGGAGTCCATAATGTCCTAGTACTGACATCATTATGATGTGGAATAGAAATGGAGGGCTTGAGAGTTACTTAGGCTTAACACTGTAAAGTGGATTATTTCACGACACTCCGAGTTGGACTCAGGCTTAACCGTATTTAGGGTCAATGCCAAGGAGGTTAAGCACTACTATACATAGGTCTCAGAGATGTGCTTATACCAGGGAACACTAGAGAACTTTTTAGACCCTTTGTCTATAGCCAAAGCTGGCTGTGTCTGACTCATATAACAATGGTGGTACTGGAGAGATGGGCAAGTGGTTGAGGGGAGACATGGGTTTTGTCTGCATTCTGCTTTCTGGTGCATTCCTGTGCATCTCACTTTTACATGTTCTACATTATATATATAATTACATAAATATATGCAGTGGTCAGACATGAGTTTAGCTCTTGGTTCCGTCACTGTCCTCCTAGAGGCCGCAGGTTATCCTTGTGTTCACATGGAGTTTCTCTGGGTGCTCCTGTTTCCACTCACATCCCAGCAATTTGTGTGTTATGTTAAATATTCATTGAATATTTCATTCTCAGCCCAAGCACCGCAGCCCCCACCCACCTCCTCGGCCTGTACATCCCATTTGCTCTTTTAAGGGTGGCTCTCTACTGCGAAATTTCCAAAAGGGAGGATTAGCAGGCTGTGTTTGCTCTGTTGGGTGTAACTTGTGCTGTGAAGCCTTCCACTTCTGCAAATTATTTTGTCTGGGTGAGCCATGTATCTTCATGCAGGTAGGTCACTGCTTTATTAAAAAAAATGTTTAAATGAAGTCATTAAGGTGTTTGCAAGTTTTACAGTAAATAAGTGATATTTAAACCACATTTTCTTGGGAAATGTAGTTAATGGAAGAGGCTCAGTCTGGTGCACACTACCCAGCGTCTGTCTGCTAGATGTGTACAGCAATGCTATTGTGTGGATTGTTATATTGTAATACATTTTTGACGCAGCATGCAGTGCTGTTCCCCATTGTCTGAATAAGACCTGTTTGCCTTTTCTCACCCTGAGTGTGAAATCGTTGAAATGACACTGGGAAGACATTCAGGAAGAGCCAAATGATCTGGACAAGTGAGAAGGGAATTCCTGGGGTTGTCTCTTAGAGTTTTGGTGAGCTACTGGTGGTTGTGTGCTCCATCTGCACAGCTTTTTTTTTTGGCATTTTTTAGTTAAATAGACTGCACTGTTAGGATGTGGACAAATCTTTTGGCACCCCTCCATGAAAAAAGAACAATCCACAATTGTCTCTGAAATAATTTGAAACTGACAAAAGTCAATAGCACCAACCATTGTTTATTTTGTAGTAGCTGTCCCCCGCGGCTCCACCCGTGTAGTAGTGAAACAGGACAGTGAAGAGGACCCTACATGGCTCTCTACTCCTACGTCCGCAGCCTCTGTCTTGGATTAGAGCAAATATATCTCTCCTGCAAGTGAACTATGATTCTTAGCACTATGAGAGAAGTCGCAAAATCAACCGGAATGTTCAAGCAAATTCTAGAAAAAAACCCAATATAAATCCTTTAAGTAGTTGCTAAGTGGAGGTAAGGAGCTCCCCGAGGCTGGTGAGTGAGTGAAGAGGGTCCTGTCCCGCTGTGTGTCTTTCGGATTCACACAAATGAATTGGTACCACAAGCAAACTATGATACATAGCGCAATGAAAGAAGTCACAAAATCAACCAGAGTGTTCAAGCAAGTTATAGAAAAAAATCCAATCTAAATCTGTTAAGTAGTTCTCTTGTGAAAAGCAAAAAGACATACAGACAGACAGACTTTGGATTTTATATATATACAGATTCTGTAACAAAAATCACCCCACCTTAAAATATTTCAAATAGTAACACAAGTGAAAATGGCATGGACAAAAATGATGGGACCATTAACCTAATGTTTTGTTGCACACTCGTCAAGGCAATCACTGCAAAAATGTGATTCCTGGAGCTCTCAATGAGACTTCAGCACCTGTCCACAGGTAGTCTGGCCGACTTTTCGTGAGGCAAACTGCTCCAGTTGTGTCAGGTCTAAAGGGGGTCTTCTCCAGATTGCATGTTTCAGTTCTTTCCATAGATGTTTGATAGGATTCAAATCAGGGCTCATTGACAGCCACTTCAGAACAGTCCAATGTTTTGCTCTTAGCCATTCCTGGGTGCTTTCAGCTGTGTGTTTTGGGTCTTGTTTATCCTGTTGGAGGATCAATGACTTGCGACTAAGACAGAGTTTTGTGACACTGGGAAGTACTCCGGAATGTCTTGATAGTTGCAAGATTTCATTGTTCCCTGCATAGGCTCAAGGCACCTTGTGAAAGAATCAGCAAAGCAGCTCCAAAACATAACCAAGTCTCCTCCATGTATCACAGTAGGTATGGTGCTCTTTTGAAAGCTTGTTTTTTTTCGTCTGTGGACATAAAGCTGATGTGACTTGCCAGAAAGCTCCAATTTTGTCTCATCTGTCCAAAGGACATTCTCCCAGAAGCTTTATGGCTTGTCAATATGCATTTCAGTAAATTCCTGTCTGGCTTTGTTACGTTTTTCCTTCCACAGTGGAGTCCTCCTGACTCTTCTTCCACTGAGCCCACTGTCTCTTAAAAAGTGATGGATTGTGCAATTAGACACTGATGGAGTTATGCTTGTAACTCCTTGGCTTTTTGTTTACCATTCTCACTATCCTTCTGCCCATTCTGGGGTCAATTTTCATCTTGCGGCCATGTTAAGCGAGGATGGCTACAGTCTCATGGACCTTAAACTTCTTAATCATTTTTGCACCTGCTTTGAGATGGTCTTCTAGCCTTTGCCTTCAACATGCTTGTCTATAATTTTTCTCCTTTGCTTTCTCTGGTCCATGTTCAGTGTGGGACACACAATGACACCAAATAGCAGAATCACTACTTTTCTCCATTCAAACAGGCTGAATGTCTGATTGCACAGCTGGAGACATACTGTATTTGTCACTAATTAAAGAAAACCACTAGTCTGAAAAGTCACTCTAATCCAGTTATTTATGATCTTTTCTATGGGTATCAACATATGTGTTGTAGCCATTTTAGAATATCTTTGTAGAATAAGCAATGCTTGATCTCTTTTCCCATTTGCTCTGCTTTACTCAATAACATATCATAGGCATGCTGGTAGAAATTGCTTTTCATTTAATCACTTTTCAGGAGGAAGACAGCACCTTTGCAATGAGCTGTATGGGTACCAACAAATATGTCCATGTCTCTATGTCATTTCCTCTAAAGGTGAAGTTAGGGATCAGAGATGAAGTATGGTCAGACCAATATGAGAAAGAAGCGGTCATTCGAGAGATTAGAGAAGTCAGACGTTTGGTTGGTAGAGCATTGAAGTGAGAGTTTTTCGGCCATCATGTGCTGCTTAGAATCCAAATAAATGAGACTTTCATGTGTGAAAGCCACAATTCCGTATCAGTTATTTTTGGAGTTTTTGCATTCTTTTTACCTCCTTAAGCATTCTCTTTCCTATATTGCAGTTAAAAGAAAAATATAAAAAATGATGGTTGTCCATCTTTCCCTCTCAGTGAACTTTGACTTGCGACCCTATTTCCTGTTTGTTGATGTTTTGTATATGCTGTCACTATTTTTAAGAATGTTACCCTTGATACATGAAATAATTTTACAGTTTTGTGATTGATGTACAGAGTACAGTGAAATTCTTACAGGCATGTGCTCACTTTAGAAAATAAACATAACTGATCTGAATTTAATTAGATAATAAAATATGAGTCATTTGGCTTCTTTTTACCACCATCAACATGTCTTCTTTCTTCTTTTAGCACTTGTAGGTCTTGTTCTTCAGCTTCATTTTGGTAAGTAGTGGTCTAAAGTTCCATAAAATCTCAAGATAATAATGTAGTAAGTGTTTAAAAAACACAACTTACTTTTGTACACAGGTAGTGATGAATGAAACAGCAGAGTTTATAGTTTTGCATAGAATTTTGCGAAATTGCTTCCAAAATTCACTTTGATCATGAAATGCAAAAGTCACTAAAAGAAAATATAGTTGGCTTTTGAAGTTTTTTGAGATGGATTGTAAGGAATATTATTCCTTAAAGGTTATCCTGCAGCCAGAACCACTCCAACTGCCCTCCAGTATCACTCCAAAGTCTCACGGCTCCTTCCATGAGGCACCACAATATCATCCACACAACCTGCATTCAGTTCACCCCAACTCTGTTGTTGGCGGCCAGAACTAAGTGGTGAAGTTTTTGCAAGTATTTGTTCGCTAGCTGTACCCTGCCCTTGCCAAGCTCTGCACCATAATGAACCATGTCATTCTTTTGCACATAAGAACATAAGACTTTTAATAAACGAATGTTCTGAAAGAGAGATTCAACTTCATAACAAAGTACGACAACCTGAGGTGCATTAAGTCTTCACTTCAGTCTTAACACTGATCCTTAAAATTAGGAAAATGAACAGGTTTTGCTTCTTGCAGTTGACTCAGATTACTGGAAAGTTTGAAGCATGCAGAAACAGATAAATTAACAGTGCTGAACAAAATTCAAAAGAGCTCAATTGGAAAGCTATTCTGATTCAGTGATGCAGCACCCAAAAAGTGCAGTCGGGATGCTACTGCCAGTAGGTGTATTTTACTCCATGTCTCACAAAACACTGTGGTCAAAGTAAAGGAATATTCTATTTTGGTCAATCCATTACTGAAGAACTGTTTGTAAACAATGCTCTTTATTCTGATTGGTGCACATGAAGCTCCTCCTTCAAGAATGCCACAGCCAATCTGATCAGCCGCTGATAAATCTGCTGTGCATAAACCCATATCTTTAAAAACACATATTTACTGTGTTTCCCCAAAAATAAGACCTACCCCAAAAATAGGCCCAAGCATGATTTTTCAGGATGCTCGTTATATAAGCCCTACTCCGAAAATAAGCCCTAGTTACGATCCCGCGCAGGTAACTTTGGATGAGCGGTAAACGCCTACCGCTACCTTATGTACACAGATGAACAGGAAATAATACCGGCATTCTGATCCCCCAACAAAATGAGTGCAAAAAAGAAAGAGCTATTCTGTTGAGTACAAGAAAGGAATTGTGGAGGAGTCCCAGGGCAAAAATTTTACTGCTTTCTGCAAAAAGAAGAAGTTGGATATCCAAATGCACTACGAGCAGGCTACATGGACAAGAGGTGCTCATTTAAGGAAAGCTCTGTTGCTAGACATGAGAGATTGGGCCAATTATTCAAAAGGAAATGGAGTTGCAAGAAATTCATAATGGAATTCGGGGTTTGGACAGTTATGATGATGTTCCAGAAGATGATGACATGACTGTATTTGAATAAATGTAGATTTTTGTTCCAGAATAGTAGGGGGTTGTGCCCCTGGCTTGCTTCACTCTCCCACCACCCGGGGCGTGCTGCACGCCAGTCACTTTGCGTCTCTGCTGCTTGCGTTGTGAAGGGAGGGCTGAATGCACGCTAAAGAGACGTGGTGGGATCAGCCACTGTCTTACTGCTGTCGTGCTGCGTGTCGATCATTTAAAAGCCTGTGCAGCAGCTGTCCTTTTGTCTCACTGCCTTGTCTTGCGGGTCGTTAAAGTGTCTCTGAGAAAATCATGTATCGTCTCCTTCCAAGCCTTCCAAGATTTTTTTTTTTATAATAGAGAGAAATGTAGATTTTTGTTCATGGAAAAACAAGACATCCCCCGAAAATAAGCCCTAGCACGTCTTTTGGAGGAAAAATTGATATAAGACTGTCTTATTTTCGGGGAAACACGGTAAGATAAATGCAAGCAAATAGTTAAACCATACTGCACATATTTAAAATGCTGCAGACTGTGACTATTCATATGGTAAAAGCTTTTAACACCAATTATAGGAGGTAATGGTACCTGAAAACTCAGAGGAAAGAGATTGTGACCATTTCAGAATAAAAATTAACTTTTAAGGCTACCACAACAGACTTAGGTTTTGCACTCATTGTGATATTCAGCAGGAAGATTTAAGTAACTACAGAACTACATAAACACAAAAATCCTAAGGTGAATGAAACAGTAGAGCATGTGTACACACAGACAATTATCGAAGGGTGAGTGAGTCATGCCCACATTCCCACAGTCACCAGCTTCTTGACTGCTCACTCAGTACAGTATTTATGACAAAGCTTTTATGAATTATAAGAGATGTATTGTATTACACTTACAGGTTCACCTCAGATAATGCAGAACCTTAGTTAAGCAGGGTACAGATAATTGGGGTTCTGCTTTAATTTTGGATTACAACACACGGTGACTTCTTATGCTTACACCAGCCAACTGTAGCAGCATCTTCAATAAGAAGACAGCAGGGTAATCGTGCCAGTGTCATAGGAGGGATGTGGACAGTGGACTGTAGTTTGCCATCCCTGATCCTTGTCATAAATTTGTAGTCAAGAATATGGTGATAAAGTGTCGAGGACTATAAAAGTGCTACAAAAGCAAGCCAGAGTCTTCACTGACTTGTCCAAAAGAGCCTCACCCCAAACCAGCCAGCTCCCAACTACTAACTGTAAGCTTTAGCTTAAGCAGGTACTAGAATTAAGGAAACTGTTTTTTAAAGATTTCAATATATTTTAAAATCTCTAAATATGGCAAATTCTACACAAGAGGAGGAAATCATGAAAAACTGTGGCTTAAAGAAAAAAAAAGTCTTTATAAATAAGGGTTTTATTCATAACTTTGGAAAGTAACAAAAAATGTTCAAAAGAGTGAAAAGGAAACAAATCCCAAAACACAATTTGTAATTAGAAACCAGAAAACCAAGCAGACTATAATCAGGATACTATAAAATCTACAAGAGAAGACAATAATCACTATTGACTCTGTGGGCAATACAATTCTATCTTGAAATGGTTGATGAAGGGGAAGGGGGGGAGAAAATGGAAGAAGCTACACGAGACATGCGCTCCTCATGTAGCGTATATGCCCTTTCCATAGAGGCGGTAAAGTACTTAGATATTATATAATACAACAACCAACCAGGAGGAGGAGGCAAAATGTCACAACCAAAGAAATGAAAACAGATCTTATCCATTGTCCCCAGGGATTTGTAATGCCAGAATTAGTGGAAAGTTCTTTAAAGAGAGCAGTAAGGCCTGCCAATGCACAAGTTACTGATCCATCTGGCGCGGTATTATTTGGAATATATGTACAACAAGCATCACCAAACATAGCACAGACACCTCCCTTTTCTGCAAGTAACGTGTCCAGGGCTAGACGATTTTGCCAAGTCATCAGAGAAGTACGATCAAGCTGTTCATGTATGCCTTCAATAGCGTCTTTGGTGAAGTTGAGGAAACGTTGTTGGTTCCCACAGTTGATAATAGAGCAGAAATCAAACTGCACTGATGTGGTAATTCCTAACGGGAAAGTCAAGGTGACCAGGGCAGTAGACAAGGGAAAAGAAAAGCATAGTAGCACAGCAATCAAGGGTGCCATCTCTTGCAATGTGAGGCGTGAATCCAGGCAGGCAGTCCTTCAACTTTCACGGCGTGTGGTGTGGATAGAAGAATTTGGAATGGTCCTCTCCACCTAGGCTGATGCCAGTGTTTCCTCCGAGTATCTCGAACCAGGATCCAGGTGCCCAAAGGAATTGGTAAATCCTTGGAAAGGGGACTGGTCCTCCAGGCTTGATTAACCTGCTGGTGGATTTCCTTCAACGAGGTTCGTAAACCTACAAGACTAGAGAGAAGATCATTGTCCACAGTATGCAAATTCACATTTCCTACAACCATGCCAATGGGCATGGGACGTCCGGTCAGAATCTCAAACGGCGATAGTCCCAGTTGTCGGTGTGTCCGTCCCCTTAGTCCCATTAAAGCTAAGGGTAGTGCATCCGGCCATGATAAATTAGTTTGTTCACAAATTTTTGCGAGTTTAGCTTTTAAAGTGCCATTGCATCGTTCTACGATGCCTCCGCTTTGGGGATGGTATTTACAATAATGGTGCACATTAATTTGGAGCCAGGTGGTTAATTCATTTATAACTGAGTTCACAAAATGAGTGCCATTATCTGTTTGTAACTTTTGAGGGATGCCCCATCTTGGAATAATCTCTTTAATTAGTGCTTTAGCTACTGTTTTGGCATCGCTGTGTTTTGAAGGGAAAGCCTCTACCCATCGGGAGAACACATCGACAATCACAAGACAATATCGGTACCCTTTAGACGGGGTTAGTTCAATGAAATCCATTTGGAGGTGTTCAAACGGACCCATTGGATTAGGGGTAACGGCGGGACTTACCTGGGCACCTTTTCCCACATTAAACTTTTGACATATTGCACAGCGTTTGCAAAATTGCTCTGCATATGTAGAGAAACCTACAGCTTCCCAATGTTTTTCAACATCTCGAACCATGGCATCTCTTCCTGCGTGATCGAGGCCATGGGCGATTTTTGCCATTCCTGGGAATGAGGCTTTTGGGAGAAAAGGTTTGTTAGTGTGTTTATGAGTCCAGACTCCATCAGAGAGGGACCCTTCTTTGGACCATTTTCTCCTTTCGATATCCGTGGCTGCACTCTGTAAAGAAATAATTTGATTATCAGGATCCTGGTCATTTCTCTGTTGGAATAAAGAAATTGGTGTGTTATTATATGCAGCCTCTTTAGCAAAGTGGTCAGCTAATTCATTCCCTTTGCTAACAGGATCCTGTTTTCCTGTGTGAGCTTGACATTTAACAATTGCTAGCTTCGATGGTTTGGTTATTGCTTCTAAAAGGGATTCGATCAATTTCTGATGTTGGATGGGTTTGCCAGTACTGGTCTTAAATCCCCTTAGTTTCCATAATGCTCCATGATCATGGCAGACTCCAAAAGCATACCTGGAATCTGTATAAATTGTTACGATCTTCCCTTCGGACAGCTGACATGCTCGAGTGAGTGCCACGAGTTCAGCTGCCTGTGCACTTAAGCTTGATGAAATTCGATTTGCTTCCAGCAGGCGGTCCCCTTGGACCACTGCGTAACTGGTTGATGGTGCTCCATTTTTCAATCGCAAGGAACATCCATCCACAAAAATCATTTCTCCAGTTTCTAAAGGTGTTTCCTGTAGATCTACTGCCCATCCAGCTGGACCCCAAAATCCCACAACAGTTATGATAAATCGGAATTGGGACATCCAAGAACTAAAAGATGTCGTGAATGCACTTCCAGATCCAAAGGAAGTAGGAGGACTAAAATTTGTTGAACAACTTGATCAGTTAGATAGCATGTATAAGCCTAATGCTGCTGAATGGACCCAGGTACTTCGTCGAAAGCTTGGGACCACATGGGCCACTGTTAGCAGGGGTGTCCGCAATGACGTTCCATGGGTATGGAACCCAACTTTAACTCGAGGACAGGGGATAGGTGGAGAAGGCGAATTTAACCCACAAAAAGGGAGGAGTGTAAAAACATAAAAAGATGTAATTGAACAAAATGTATGTGTGTACAGAAAATAGGACAGAATGATGAAACTTGTTTGTGTTTTGCGTACGTGACAAGAAGCATGTATACTTTCTGGAAGTTTTCTTTTGATGATGTGTGTGACAAGAAAATATACCTTTAGGGTAATGACTTTACAAAATTGGAAAAGTACAATGAGTCAGGACGCTATTTTTTGCTTACGTGGTCAACGATCAGGAGATTAGAAAGGTATAAAAGAACAAGGACATCTGCGCTCGAGGCAGATGAAGCGCGGTGTCCTAGGACTGTGTTTCTCTGACATTTTACCCTTGCCTGGTATGTATTAATAAAAGGTTTTGACTAATTTTAATTTTCTTCTCTGTCTTCAGTCACAAAAAGTGTCCACAACTCCTATAACTTCAATACATGACTCCTCCTGAAGTCCTCATCTCTGGGCCTTAAATAGGCAGGAAGGGTGATGTTGGGTGGCCCTGTCTATTGAGATATAACTGACAGAAAACAAGGAATAGTCTTACTTTTAAAGACATTGCACAATTGCTAAATCATAGATAAAACAGAACTGAAATTACATACAAATAATAATTAAGTAATAACAAAGACAACAACTGAACAACACAAAAATAAAAGGCAGGGAAAAAACCTTGGCTGAAACACACCAATCCAAATTTCAGATGATCTGGGAATGTACTGTGACATGTGAGTCCCCGTCTTACACCCCAAAACATGAGGCTGAGTCTCAGTACTTTAGCAAAACCAGCTTTATTCAACTTGAAAACAGGAACAGCACAGTTATTTATTGTAGTGAGATCTACCATTCTCCTATACACAGACACAGCAATCAGGCAGGATCGTGGCCACGTAATACTCTTCCCTGCACTCGTAATGTTCCTTGCATCACCTATCGATGACAGTCACTTATACTGCGACCGCAATTGGTTCGGATTTGCTTTTGCTGCGAGCCGATACAGCACTGGGAGCCTGTGGTTGCTCCAGCAACTGATAGGTTATCTTCCACATCTTCACACTTCGGGACGCTCTTCAATGTGTCATCCCATTGGAGGATGTCCCAAAAGAGTTTAGCAACCTTACAGTACACTTTGACTTTTATACTGTTTGACTTAAAACCTCAGACAATACGTGTTTCCTGGAGATTAAGGGTAGGACCACCAAACCAATAAACAACACAATTGCATGAAAAAGGAAAAACCTCAACAAAGTTTTAAAATGATTTACAATTTACTGCAACACCATTTAATTGTTTCTGTTGAATGCCAACATTTTTTGATTCATAATGCAATCTCATGACCCTGACCTTGTTAGTGTTCTTCTAGAAAACTACAGTAGTGAGATCTTTTTGAAAAGTTACTGGGAGGAAAGATATAACTGAAGGCCAAAAAAAGTCAAAATCCAGGACACGCTGTTACAAAAGCCAAATTGCGGGAGAAAGACAAAGTCAAAAATATTAGCAAGTGTTGAGATCAGGGAAAATTGTCAGGTAAAGGATTTAACTGGAACAACAGTATGATTGACAAAGAGCTTTGGAAGCTGCCAACTTGGGTAGGAATTAAACCTATCGATGGCCCTTTTAATTCATGATGTCATTGACAAAGGTTACGACCTCCAAGGACACACCCCTAAGAACAGGCAAGTTGTACTTTTGCCTGGGAAACTTGCCTGAAGAAGGGGCCTGAGCTTCCTCGAAAGCTTGTATTTTGTAATTTATTCAGTCAACCAATTAAAGGTGTCATTTTGCTTCAGTTTTCATTGCATCCTATATTCTTAAATACTTTGCTTCCATCCAAAGACCCCTGTATCCACCTGTCTACCCATTTTCAATATGACTAACTATTCTAACCTGTTATTTCTGTTGGCTGTGTTATTTCCCCCAAAGGGTAATTGTGCTTACTTGGTATGCATTAAATCCAAGAAGCCATTTAAATGAGTATTAAGTGGAAATGGAGGCCATTGTGGACCCCCTTCTGCATCATTGCTGTTCTGCTTGTTTACTTTGATTGGCATTACTCCTTGTAAGAAATCGCTGCTGAACACTTCACACCTTTTCTTTGTCTCCATTAAATTTCAGGAGCTACACACAAGCTGGTCTGTTACATTAGCAGCTGGTCCAGCCATTGCCAGGGCATGACGCAGTTCAAGGTGGACCATGTGGACCCCTTCTTGTGCACACACCTGGTTGTCGCATTCACTGATATTAATGGAAGCTACGAACTGGAGCCGCATGACCATCAGCTGTATCACTCCTTCAACAGACTCAAGCTCAGGTGAGAATCAACCCATAAGCTGTTCAGACTTTACATGTTAAGGTGTGGATGTAAGGTGATACCATCAGACAAGAGACTGAGACAGGTTACATTTTTTAAAGTTTCTTAAACTTTTTTAGACTAAATTCTTTGGCAGTCTCTCTCAGTTTTGTTGATACTGGTGCTTGACTAGGGTGTTAATGGCAGAAGGTTTTGGAGAGTAAGAAACATTGGTGTATATTTGGTTCTCGCCAAGGTAGCTCACAAGATCAGGAAATGCTATAAATATTTGTAGTCTTTAACAGTTGGAGCACAGGTTGGTTAAATAATTGTTTTGATGTTTCATAGAGAGGCAGAGGCAAAGCATGAATCGGCAACTTTGTGGTTTAATGGCCAAAGCCTTAGGTATTATGCCACTTCTTTTGGAGTGGGGTTCTTCATGAGAAGGCTATCCTTGTAAAACCCAAATCCCCCATTTCACCACTGACTTCCAATGATGTTAAAGAAGCTGCCAAATCCTGAGGGTCCTTGATTTATTTTTTGGCTTATTGATTGTGATAATTATAGTAAAGAGACAAAAAAAATTAGAAATCTTTGGGGCCCTGTGTTGAAAAAAGTGCAAAAGAAAATGTCATAAGACCTAAGTCAAAATTAGACTGTTTAAGATGGTGGAGTTTCCAGTCTGGCAGGAAGAGGTCGATCCAGGCAGATGGATACTGGAGGTGATCCATATCCATATTACTAACCGAAGGTTGTAAACCGGATGGGCGCAGGGTGCAGGGCGCAGGGCTCACCGGATGTACGGAAACCCCAATGGTCCATGCTGTGATAACGCACGCCCCTTAAAACGCGCTTGCGAAAGGAGTCACGGCACACACCAACTGTGACAACGTGCGCGCCTACAACGCGCTTGCGAAAGGAGTCGCAGCTCAAACCAAAGAAAACACAGAAACGAGACTACGACCTGTGAACTACACCTGAGGTAAAGCGTGCACGCCAGGTTGTACGGCCGCCCGGACGCGACCATCCACACCACCGCACATACCCTCCATGATATGTCTTCACGTAGCGGCTTCCCACCGAGGCGCTTGCCCCACAGTCGGACGCAGCGGCTTCCCAGAGTCAGTAGGTGGCTCCCAAACAACACAACCTGTTCAAGCAGTCAGTGTCAGCGAAGGCAACAGACTCACGTCTCCACAAAACGAAACCGCTTTAGTACAGATATGCTTATTGGATTAAATGACATTTCCCCAGATGCACCCGCCCTCCATGATATGTCATCCATCCACATATCGGACGGAACAGAAACTGATTGCCATTCTAGGATTTCCGATTCGCGGGCTTACTTGTATTAGAGGTGGGAAATTACAATAAACTGAGCTCTTAAACTGTGTAACATACTTTAATATTTTGATGTAGCTTTTCTTGTATGGAGAAATGAATATAGTATGAGTAGTACACAGCCGATGAGGAGACACTGTGAACAAGAAACATGCTTCAAAATGGTGTCAGCCATTGAGAAAAAATAGAAATAAAAAAATATTCACTGGAAAGTCTCATGGACATCTTAAGTATTGTGGAAAATGTCTGCTCATCTGGGAGTGAAGTGCAATGAATTGACTGGCAATTAACCTTAAATACTTGGTGATGCCTTTACACCCACACTACAGATTTACTACAGCTGAAGTAACAAATACTAAATACAATTTCAACAGCAAACAAACTAAAACAGTGGCATTTTTTATGAAAAATACACTTACAATTTATGTGATGAACTGGAAAAATGCTGCCATTTGCTTTTTCACCAGTCTGACCACATCTACATGAAGCTGATATAATGTTTCTTTAATTCATTATTTTATATTGGGCTTTTGATCTAGTAAGAACTGGAACTTGCTATTGAGAACAGAGCCATCCACACAGTATTTAAAACAGCATGCAAAGGACTTTTTAAGAACAGCATTCAGCCTTTAAACTTACTCCAGTCAGTCATTTCAAAGCAGGCCATTAGCTGCTGTTTAGTAACATCTGTCTCATTGGTTTTCTTCTATTTTTCTCACAGGAACCCCAAGCTGAAGGCTCTGCTGGCCACTGGAGGGCAGCATTTCAATGGCACTCTGTAAGTATTTTAAATAGCTAGAGGCTATGGAGACATTTGGTTAGCAGTGGAGAACTTGTTTAGGTCATCTAGAGCAAAGCACATGCGATGTATAATAAAAAAAGTGGAATTGAATGCATAAAACCAGCCAATATAGCAATAATACATTTACACTAGGGCGGCACAGTGGTGCAGTGGTAGCGCTGCTGCTTTGCAGTAAGGAGACCTGGGTTCGCTTCCCGAGGTCCTCCCTGTGTGGAGTTTGCATGTTCTCCCTGTGTTTGTGTGGGTTTCCTTCGGGTGCTCTGGTTTCCTCCCACAGTCCAAAAACATGCAGGTTAGGTTCATTAGTGATCCTAAATTGTCCCTAGGTTTGTTCCTACCTTGTGCCCTGTGTTGGCTGAGATTGGCTCCAGCAGACCGCCGTGACCCTGTGTTAGGATATAGAGGGTTGGATAACGACTGACTGACATCTAGACTATATTGCCAAATGTATCAGGACTCCTGACTTTACACATGCATAAACTTTAATGACATCCCTTTCTTAATACTGTACATAGGCTTTAATATGGAGTTGGCCCACCCTTTGTAGCTTCAACTCTTCTGGGAAGGCTTTCCACAAGGTTTACGAGTGTGTTTATGGGAATTTGTGACCATTTTTCCAGGAGAGCATTTGTGAGGTCAGGCACTGATGTTGGACGAGAAGGCCTGGCTCACAGTCTCCACTCTAATTCATCCCAAAGGTGTTCTATCGGGTTGAGGTCAGGGCTCTGTGCAGGCCAGTCAAGTCCCTCCACATCAAACTCACTCATTCATTTCTATATAGACTTTGCTTTGTGTACTGGTGCACAGTCATGTTGGAAAAGGATGGGGCCACCCCCAAACTGTTCCCACAAAGTTGGGAGCATGAGATTTTCCAAAATGGCTTTGTTTGCTGAAGCTTTAAGAGTTCCTTTCACTGGAACTAAGGGGCCAAACCCAACCCCTGATAAACAACCCTACACCATAATCCCCCCTCCGCCAAACTTCACACTTGGCACAGATTCAGTCAGACAAGTACCTTTCTCCTAGCAACCGCCAAATGCAGACGCGTCCATCGGATCGCCAGACAGAGAAGCGTGATTCGTCACTCCAGATGACACGTCTGCACTGCTCTCGAGTCAAGTGGCGGTGTGCTTTACACCACTGCAACCGGTGCTTTGCATTACCCTTGGTGATGTAAGGTTTGGATGCAGCTGCTCAGCCTTGGAAACCCATTCCATGAAGCTCTCTACGCACTGTTCTTGATCTTTTGGAGGTCTGTAGCTATTGACTCTGCAGAAATTTGGTGACTTCTGCACACTGTGTGCGTCAGCACGCACTGACCCCACTCTGATATTACGTGGCCTACCACTTGGAGGCTGAGTTGCTGTTTTTCCCAGTTGCTTTCTCTTTGTTATAATACCACTAACAGTTGACCATGAAATATTTAGTAGAGAGTAAATTTCACTAATGAACTTATTGCACAGGTGGCATCCTATCACGGTGCCATGCTTGAATTCACTGAGCTCCTGAGAGCAACCCATTCTTTCACAAATGTTTGTAGAAGCAGTCTGCATGCCTAGGTGCTTGAATGTATGCACCTGTGGTCACGGAAGTGGTTGGAACACCTGACTTCAATGATTTGGAGGGGCATCCCAATACTTTTGGATATCTATCTATCTATCTATCTATCTATCTATCTATCTATCTATCTATCTATCTATCTATCTATCTATCTATCTATCTATCTATCTATCTATCTATCTATCTATCTATCTATCTATCTATCTATCTATCTATCTATCTATCTATACTGCCAATCCTTATTACGTTGTAGATACAGTATATTATACCTTTTGACTTCTACATCCCATACCAAACTCTGGAACTTTCGAATACAATATGAACAGATTGGAGATAGCATCCTTAATGAAAAGTGTTAGTCATCCTCATTAATAACTCTGTAATAAAGGAAATATAACAGTAGGGTGTTGCAACCAAAGAGAAGAGGTGGCCCTGTTATGAAGATGGAATAGATGAGTAAAGAGACCATAGTGAGGGTAGAACCTTCAGGGAGAAGGAGCCTGGTCCTGACGTTCTGGAGGTGAAGAAGGAGAAGGAGGAGGACAAGAGTCTACTCATGATATTCCAGTTAATGGATTATACATACTGTTGGTTCTAACACATTGTTTTTGAGCAGACAGTATTCCTCGTACGGTCCTGCTAATTTGCAGGATTTTTTAATGCAACATGACTAGTAGGGAAGAACAGAGTTTAAAGATTTGCTGCCTTGTTGGAGGGCAGAGGAAGAATATTTTTATTTTGGAGAATACCCTTTGCTCAACTATGTAGGCTGGTGTTTTCTAACCAGGAAGCCCCAGCCAGCCTTTCTGTATGAGGGTGTGAAACAGATTGGGGCAGTGTCCTAATTGATTTCTCGCCTGTGACATTGTCTGGAATCACTGAGGTAAAGGGGCATGTGTAGTGTCAGAAAAGCCAAATTAAATTCACTGTGATTCAGTGTTATATAACAAGAATAAGTGAAAACTACCAAGGAGGTGAATATTTTCTATAGTCACCGTAAAGACTCTTATTATGGTAAGATTTAAGACTTGGGTGTTAAAGCAGTTGTAAGAAAATGTTTTGTCTGCAACCAAAGCACCCCTAGAAAGAGAAGCCGCAGCTTCCCCTGACAAACTATGAATGTACTATATTATAGTAGATTAAAATTTATTCAAACTTAATTAAACAAAACATCTGTAAAATATTTTAAATAATGAATTGTGTTGCATTTCTTTTCTCATGTGATTCTTCCTTTATTTGGCAGGTTTTCTCAAATGATATCTATAAAAGCCCACCGCACTGCCTTCATTCACTCTGTCCTTAAAGTTGTCAGGACCTTTGGCTTTGATGGACTCGACTTGGTCCAAAAGTATCCTTATGTTTTTCCCAGAGGTCTTAAAGATGAAGCCAAATTTACTTCTCTGGCTCGGGTAAGACTTTCCCATCCTTTTATTTGTCAATCATGTTAACTCTGTGAAATCTCCAACATGTTATTGGCAGCAAAAACTAAAGTCAGTATCTGTAATCAGGAATCCAGGAGGAATCTAGTGACTTGAGAACTATATAAATATAAATATATAGTGGAAACCAGGGATTCCAACCCCAACGGAGACAGGCACAGCCACAAGCGCAGCAACACACATTTATTTACAAGTGGGGAAGCGATTTTCCCTCGCTCCCTACAACATCACTGTACAAAACAGCACCAAATACATAGTCCTTTCTGTGTTTAATCCACCTCCACTCCTCCACTGGCAACTTTTGTTTCTCTTCCTTCCGACTCTGGCTATTCGAATGGAGTGAGGAGGCTTCTTTTATGTTACACCTGAGAGTGCTCCAGGTGGCTCATTAGGATTAACTAGAACTACTCCCAATTGTGATAAAAACCCAAAGTAGTGTTCTAAAGCTCTCCCTGGCCGCCCCCACAAAACCCTTCAGGACTGCGCCAAACTCCAACTTCCAGCATGTACTGTGGAATCCGTGGTGCCACAGCCGCCTTGGAGGGCTGCTCTCTAGTGCCAGTACCCTGGTCCTTCCATCCATCTGGCATCCCGGCCTCCCATCACAATATATATATATATATATATATATATATATATATATATAATATAGTATATCTACTGTATATGTATAAATTTATAAATATAAATATATTAGGGGGCTCTGCCCCTGCTCGCTTCGCTCACCAGCCACTTCACGTCTCTGTCGCACGTGTATATGGATTTCACATTCATCAAACAACAAATGTTTTAATTCTCGCGCATACACCTCTTCATTGGGAAGAAACACTACTTTTCCCTGATGGCAACATGAATTAGACGATCTACAAGTCTCCAAATTAAAGTTTTAAGCTGAACAATATCTACATACTTCTGTCATATCACATATGTTCATATATTCAATCTGTTTTCGCTGTTCCGTTATTTCACCGAGCAATAATTTCCGTTTGTTATCACTAATACGATCTTTACTATCAGTTTTTTGAGACTTTCGAATTTTAGTACTTTCATAATCTCTAACCTTCTCTGCATGTGTATCATGCCAATGTTTTTGAACCTCTTTACGACGGTCTACTTTGTCTTCTACTCTTTGTCTTTTATTTCCGACCCCTCTTGGAGCTGAGAGCACAGGAACTGTGTTTGACAATAGCATTCACACGAATGAGAAGTGATTGGACCGTGGGCGTGTTTGTAAATGTTTGAGAGGAGGGCGGGACTTGTCAAAATCTCTAGGCAAAAAGTATCATCCCATGGGTCATGAAATTATCTCTCGTGGGACCTGAAATTATCTCTCTCAGGACTTGAAATTATCTCACAAGAAAGTCTGATCTCAAGATTTCCTTTTATAATAGAGAGATGTATATAATCTAGCTAAATAATTGATATTTAAGATCTCTTGCTTTGCATGTACCCTCAGCGTTTGTCCTTTAACTTTTTCCGTTATCCTCGTGTGTCTCAACCTGTGTTGGCTGGCACTTCTATCTCGATCGCATTTCCTTAAAGCTTGTTTGTCAGACTCTGTCATTTTGAGGTGAGTTTTGACTTTTTGACTACCAGCAATGGTTGATGGGCCTCCATTACCTGGTTTGAACACATTATTTGTATTCTTGTGAATACTTCCAATATTTGAAGGCACCCTGTCTTGCCTGGTGCTTCCTGACTCAAGTGTGGTTCACTGAGCAACCACAATGAAACTGACCAATCAGATTTTATGTAAGGACCGGTTACAAAAACAGACAGCATTTTATTACATACTAGCTTTGCTACCTGCCAAAGATAGGTAATAGAATGATTAAAAAATGTTTTCTATTTTTTACCTTATGTACCTTTGGTACCTTTTCTGTACAATTGTGTGTGTTTGAATGTCTCTTAACCAGCGCTCCATCTCTCAAGTGCGCTCCTTTAAAGCCGGTTTCTCAGACTTTCTCACCTCCTGTCCAGGCTTATATTTACCGTCCTTGATGGCAACTCTCTCAAAGTGCCTTATATGCCTTTTTTCTTCCTCATGTGCCTTTGTGCTTTCTCTTTAGTTGCGTCACCCAAGTCTTACTGTTCAAACAAATTGCTCTGAGGGACTGGACTCACAGACTTTACTGTTTTATTATATAGTAGACATAGCCACAACATTAAAACCACCTGCCTAATATTGTGTAGGTCCCCCTTGTGCCACCAAATTAGCTCTGACCCATCGAGGAACAGACACCACAAACATTTTGGCAATTGAGAAAATGATGTCGCCCCTATAGTTAACAATTTCTAGATTTAATTTTTCCTGAGTTTCACATACACAATGTTGTTTTATTCACAAATCAACAACACCTGCCATTTAAATTATGCAGTTGCAGCATTTAAATTATATGATCGTAACCCAACGTTTTCATTGGTAGGTGGTCTTTCCTTTTTGGTCAGTGGAGTTGCTCCATTTTTGTCCTGCAGTATGTAAAATATTGTGTACATACTAGCTTCTTCTATTGTGCTATGATCAGAATGAAGACATATTTGGTCATCACCACTACCTTATAACATCAGGAAAGACCTAGTAACTCCAAAAACTAAAAAACTCAATTTTCAAAAAATGGCTTTTCCATTGCACGTGAGAGATGTTAGCAGCACATCTTTTAACTCCTGTAAGTTGTGAGGTGGGGCCTCCATGGATTTGACATTCCACAGATACAGTATCTAGGAATTTCTGGAGGCCAAGTCAACACCTTAAACTCTTTGTCGTGACCCTCAAACCATTCCTGAGCAGGGCGTATTCTGCTGAAAGATGCCACTGCCATAAAAATACCATTGCCATGATCTCCAACAAACTTCAGGTAGGTGGTACATGTCAAAGTAACTTCCACATGAATGCTAGGACTGAAAGTTTCCAAGAATAACATTGTCCAGAGTATCCAGAGCATCACACTGCCTCTGCCAGCTTGCTTTCTTCAAATAGTGCATCCTGCTCCCATTTCTTCCCCGGGTAAACAACTGCACATGCACACAGCTGTCCGCCTGATCTAAAAGAAAATGTGATTCATCAGACCAGGCCACCTTCTTCTATTACTCTATTGTCCATTTCTGACACTCACCTGGTCATTGTAGGTGCTTTTGGAGATGGACAAAGGTCAGCATGGGCACTCTGGCAGCTCCAAATGCAGCAAACTGTAACACACTGTTTTCTGACATCTTTCTCTCATGACCAGCATAACGTTTTTCACCAATTTGTGTACAGTAGCTCTCTGCTCCCCGCATGCATCACTAAGCCTTGAGGGACCCATGACTCTGTTGCCATTTCACCAATTGTCTTTCCTTAGACCACTTGTGGTAAGTACTAACCACTGCACACTGAGAATACCCGACAAGCCCTGCCGTTTCAGAGATACTTGGACCCTGTTGTCTACCCATTAAAATGTGGCTCTGGCCAAACTCTCTCAGATCCTTATGCTTGCCCATTTTTCCTTCTGCCAATAAATCACCTTCAAGAACAGCCTGATATATCCCACCCTTTGAGAGGAGCCATTGTAATGAGAAAATCAATGTTATTCACTTCACCTATTAGTGGTTTTAATGTTGTGGATGACTGTTGTATGTACTGTATATGTGTATGTATACACTGTATAATAAAGTTGTTCTTTCATTGCTGGCCTTCCAACATACTCATTCTCTTTTCTTATAGGAGTTGCGTTTAGCATTTGATCGTGAGTCATCCAGAAGTGGGAAAAGAAGATTGGTGCTGTCCACTACTCTGTCCCCTTGGGAACAGATGGCTGGCTCAAATTTTCACAAGTGGGTGCTTGCCAGAGGACCTGAACTTGCTGTTCTTTTCAGAGCTGGAAGGAGTGTGAACGGGGGATTGATTTGAACAAACTAGTAAAATAATATCAACTTCCCCACCTTTTACAGATATGTTGACTTCATCAGTTTGATGAGCTATGACCTTCACGGCCCTTGGCAAGGTGTAACTGGACACAGCAGCCCACTTTACAGTGGAGGCACATCTCAAAATGACCTGTATCTGAACATTGTGAGTTATTTTCATCTAGATGAGTACAGTTCTTTCTGGCATTTGTCACTTAGTCATTATTCTTCATGTTTTATCTAGAATCAGATGGTGAAGTACTGGCTCTACAGAAAAATCCCTGCAAGAAAGCTGCTTCTAGGGTTTGCTGTTTACTCTCGTACCTTTGAGCTCCAGGGGAGAGAACATGGAATGGGTGCCCCAGCCAAGGAGGGAGGACCAGGAAAATACACCAAAACCACAGGCTTTATGGCTTTGTTTGAGGTGACCATACTATAATTAATATGCATATACTGTAGAAAATTGTGACTCCAAAAAAGAAAAATTAACCCATGCAATCGTGTTGTGCTGATGACACCAACATCTATATTACTAAATTACAGTTTAATTTATGCACGGCGGACGCACCGAAGGGCATGCGCACTGCGCCGCGGCGCCCCAGAGTCAAACACAGTGACTTCCCAGAGTCAGTAGGTGGCGCCCAAACAACACAACCTGTAAACTAAACTTGTTCTAGTCCACTGTTCCAGCAGTCTGTGTGGCATGTTTGAATCACAAAACAGTAATTCAGTAACAGAGAAACAAAAACGAGACCGCATGGACTAAAACAATAAACGGAGGCTCCTGCAATGCGCTTCACAAACATCAGAAGCAAAGAAGTCATGGCTCCAAAACGAAACACGGACGGCGGACGCACCGAGGCGCATGCGCACTGCGACGCAGTACCCCAGAGTCAAACCCAGCGGAACTTGCTCTAATCCACTGTCCCAGCAGTCGGTGTCAGCAGAGGCAAAGGAGTCATGGCTCCAAATGGAAAGAGCTCAATGATTTGTAATACAAAACCGAGCCCCTACTTCCCAGAGTCAGTACGTGGCTCCCAAGCACCACAACCTGTAAACTACACTTGCTCTAATCCTCTGTGCCAGCAGTCGGTGTGGCAAATTTGAATCACATAACGGTAATTCAGTATTAAATGTAAGTTGGATTATGCTTCCTAACAGTAAACGACTTCCACCTAATGACACAGCCACAGAACAACAAAGATGAGATCGCATGGATAAAAACAATACATGGAGGCTCCTACAACGCGCTTCAGACACACCAGAAGCAAAGACGTCACGGCTCCACAATGAAAGAGCCACTGTGCATGCAGTCGGTGTCAGCAGAAGCAAAGCAGTCACGGCTCCAAATGGAAAGAGCTCAACGATTTGTAATACAAAACCGAGCCCCTACTTCCCAGAGTCAGTACGTGGCGCCCAAGCACCACAACCTGTAAACTACACTTGCTCTAATCCTCTGTGCCAGCAGTCGGTGTGGCATATTTGAATCACATAACGGTAATTCAGTATTAAATGTAAGTTGGATTATGCTTCCTAACAGTAAACGACTTCTAGCTAACGACACAGCCACAGAACAACAAATACGATACCGCATGGATAAAAACAATACACGGAGGCTCCTACAACGTGCTTCAGACACACCAGAAGCAAAGACGTCACGGCTCCATAATGAAAGAGCTCAATTAACTGAAATACAAAACGAGCCCGTATGGATAAACACAATGGGCGTAAATATGTTTATTTAACTAAATGAACTTTCCCAGGACGCACCCACCCTCCATGATATTTCATCCCTCCAAATATTGGAGGGAACAGAAAGTGATTGCCATTCTTGGATTTGCGATTCTTTCGAGAATCGCGGGCTTGCTAGTACTTTAGAACATATTGTGGCCAGTGGGAAATGCCAAACACAAAAGCTTGTGTACAGTGTAAAAGCACAAAGAAAGGTTTATTTGTGGGAAACTCTTCCATAGCAACAAGCACAATGCAGCCAACAAACAGCAAACACACAGCAAGATTTTGTCTCTTTTTTCTCTATTAATCTCTTGGTCACTGCCTCCTCTGCTCCTCCACAAAAGCTTTGTCCTCCTTCCTCCTGACCTCTGGCTCCTGGAGTTGAAGCAGCTCCCTCCTTTTATGTAACACCTGGGAGTACCTCTACTGTCCCATAATCGTGGTCCAAAATCACTTCCAGGTGAGGCAGAAGCCCCATGAAGTCGTGCTCCACAGTTTTCCGGTGGCACCCATGGAACCAAACAGGGCTAATTTGGCAAACTCCCTGTCTCATGATGCCCTGTGGGAATCCAGAGCACCACTGTAACCCAGGGGGGCTGCCATCTAGGGATCAGGAGATAATGCCCTGTGCATACTCTCTCCCCTGGTCTTTTCATTGTGAAGGGCCCCTTACTGTTACACAGAATATATAAATTGAAATAACAACTAAATATTGCAAAAAAAAGCAACAACACAAAGACTAAACAACCATGAAGCTAAATTGGGTTAAAAACAAGTCAAAAAGCCTTAAAAGAAAAATTGTCGGAGAAAAGAGCTGCTCTCTTAAGCTAATGAAAGATATTCAAGTAAGACTGTGGTAAGATATAAGAAGCTTCTGTTTAGAAAAGACAAGAGCAAGTAGCTTGATGTTCGATAAAGTGGCTGACAAAACCATATTTGGTATTTGGTACCCTTTTTGAGTCCCCGAAAGGAAATGATCTTTTAGCATGACCTTTGGAAGTCAGAGCACAGTGTCAGCCATTCTACAATACAATACAATACAGTTTATTTTTGTATAGCCCAAAATCACACAGGAAGTGCCGCAATGGGCTTTAACAGGCTCTGCCTCTTGACAGCCCCCCAGCCTTGACTCTCTAAGAAGACAAGGAAAAACTCCCAAAAAAAAACCTAGTAGGGAAAAATGGAAGAAACCTTGGGAAAGGCAGCTCAAAGAGAGACCCCTTTCCAGGTAGATTGGGCGTGCAGTGGGTGTCAAAAGAAGGGGGTCAATACAATACAATACAGCACAGTACACAGAATAATTTCTCAATATAGTAAGAAATAAAAAAAAAATATATATAAATTTTAGAAGTACAGAGTAGAATTTAACAGTAGATGATATATCCCATAATAAGATTTGTATTTGTATAGAGTCCTGGAGACCTCATCCTTCAAGCTGCCTCCCCCATTTGGCCATTTCACAGCTGAGACAGTGCTGGGCCAGCCAATCCGATGAAAGGACCCCTCTTTCCCACGATTCCCGCGATCCTCCATCTGGGATGACTTTTCCTTAGGCAGGCAAAACAACTTGGCAGGTGGGCCATGGCACCAAGTGCCACATTTGAGTACCGAGAAGAAAAACAGAGTAAGTGAGGGTTAGTATACAATTATAACTGTCATGTTACTTATGTTTAAGTGCTAATGACTAACAACAGAGATGCAGTCTGTACAGTTAATCAGCAGCTCTAGTCAGGATATGCTAAACTGAAGTAGTGAGTCTTCAGCCGGGATTTAAAAGCTGTGACCGAAGGGGCATCTCTTATAGTAGCAGGCAGACCATTCCACAGTTTAGGGGCCCTGTAACTAAAAGCTCGACCCCCCACTGTTATTTTATTAATCCTTGGAATCATAAGCAGACCAGCATCTTGAGATCTTAATGTGCGCTCTGGTTTGTAAGTCATGATAAGTTCAGACAAGTAAGCCGGACCTCGACCATTTAATGATTTATATGTTAAAAGAAGGATTTTGAAATCTGCCCTAAACTTAACCGGGAGCCAGTGTAAGGATTTAAGAACTGGAGTTATGTGTTCGTATTTTCTTGTTCTTGTAATAATTCTCGCAGCCGCATTTTGGATTAACTGGAGGCTGTATAAAGAACAGTTTGAACATCCAGTGAACACCGCATTGCAGTAGTCAATCCTACTAGAGATAAATGCATGAATTAGTTTCTCAGAATCCTGTTTATTTAAAAAGCGCCTTAATTTCCTAACATTTTTAAGATGGAAGAAACATGTTTTGGACAACTTTGTAATATGCGCTTTAAATGACATGCTAGAGTCAAAGATAACTCCTAGATTGCGGGCTGATTCAGTAAAATTGACTGGGATTCACATTGAGTTAAATGATGACAAAATTCTACTGTGCCCCTGGAGCAATTTTAAGGTTAAGGGCCTTGCTCTAGGGTCCACTGGATTAGGATCCCTTCTGTGGCTATGCCCCTAGCAATGTGCAGTGTCATAGCAAACAAAACCGAAAATGGATTTATGGCAGCAGTATTACACTTGTGACCACCAGGGGGCATAGCAGCACCCCAAGCTCCAAACACAAACAAACAGACACAAGTGTCTGTGTAAACAAAAGGTTTGATCTTGTGAATACCTTTATACTGGTCCCAAAAGGGCACAAGTAAATACAAAGCACTCTTCAATATCTTTCTCCTCTTCTCTAGGCAAGCTTTGTCTGCCTCCTCCTGACCCTGGCTTTCTAGGCTGGATCGGGACTGCTTTTTTGTACCGAACCAGGAACTACTTCTGGTGTCATGAAAGTGTCCCTCAGAAGCACTTCTGGGTAAGGTTGAAGCCCCACAAAGCAGGGATTACTGATACCTGCAGCTTCCCCTAGTGGACCCCACGGAAACCCAACGGGGCTGCCCCACGGGACAATAGCACCTAGAATGCCCTGTGTCTGTGTCTGTGTGGGAACCCTTGCCTGGATAGGCTGCCCCCAGGTGTTTTGGGGAACAAATCATCCCAAATAAATTGTCATGCCACGTGACGTTATCAGTATGACAACAATTAAACAAATGGTGTGTGTGTCTCTCTCTCTGTCTTTTTGTTCACCTTTATGGATGCAATCTAAAACTTTTCCAATGTGCTTCTTTGTAGTTGTATCTGGTTATAATTCTTGGTCAGTCAGAAACACGAACGAAGTGTAACTTGAGTTGCCTTCAGCGATGGGAAGTATTTACAAGAATATGAATGATGTTTTCCAAGTGGGTAATAAGCACCAGTCAACCATTGGTGGTACTCAAAAAGCAGAGAGGAAGTGAGCAATGTGCCTAGAAATGACCCAGTCTGAGAGGCAGGCTTTATGGGAACACACAGGAGACAGGAAGCACTGGCCAAAACAGGTTCAGAAACACAATGATTCTGAAGAAAGGCATAAGAAGAATGATGCACAATATAATAGTGCAATAGAAATATTACAAGTACAGAGCAGAATTCAACAGTAGATGATATCACATAATAAGAAATTGGATGTGTTCAGAGTCCTGGAGACCTCAGCCATCAAGCTGCCTCCCCATATTGGCCATTCCACAGCTGAAACAGAGCTGGGCAAGCCATTCCAATGAAAGAACCCCTGTACCAGATGATTCCTGTGATCCTCCATCAGAGATGACTTTATCTTAGGCAGGCAAAACAACTTGGCAGAAGGACATTTGAGTACTGAGAAGAGAAGTTCAAGTTCAAAATTCATTATCATGTGCATAGTAAGGAAACACGTTTCCCTGTACAATTAAATTCTTTCTTTGCTGTACACACCAAATGACAAAACCAACGTATAAAGATAAACATAAATAATAAGTAGCAGACAGATAATAAGTAACAGAGGCATCATAAAGTGTAAAAACAGAATAGAAGTATAAAGTGTAATGTGCAGGTAGGTGTGTGATGGACAAGTCAAATACAGTTGTGTGAGGTAGACAGAATGAGGTGAACCATGGTTATAAACTCCAGTCAGTTATTTAGGAGTCTAATGGCCTTGGGAGAGAAACAGTTCTTTAGCCTGGAAGTCATGCATTTCATACTTCTATACCTCCTGCCTGAGGGTAGAAGTGTGAACAGTTTGTGTTGGGGGTGGGTGGGGTCCCTGAGGATCGAGGCAGTTCTCCTGCAGACTCTGCAGGTGTAGATGCTCTGCAGAGAGGGCACTGGGGTCCTGGTGATCTCCTCAGCAGTCTTTACCACTGTCTGCAGGCGTTTGCGGTCCATAGCAGTAGTGTTGCCGTACCACACGGTGATGCAGCTGGTCAAGATGCTCTCAACAATGCAGCTGTAAAAGTTGCCGAGGATCTTAGTCGACATGCCAAACTTCTTCAGCCTCCTCGGAAAATACAGCCGCTGTTGAGCCCTCTTGACCAGCTATGTGGTGTTACAGAAACAGAAATAGGTGAGGGTTAGTAACAAATTATAACTGTTCCCATAAGGCAAGGGATATCAGATTTATTATAAACTAGCATCCAGCATGTGTTCAGGACTTCCACCTCTTATTGAGCATTAATTGTACAGAATAAAAAGGAATATTCATAATCCACTATATCATGGCTGACTAAGGAAAACAACTCTCCTTGTTATTACTTACAGTAACTAGTGATCATTTCTGATTAACAGGTATGCCAGTTCATTGAGAGTGGTGCCACAGTGAAATGGAGTAAAAATCAACAAGTGCCCTATGCTTATAAAGGAAAACAGTGGCTTGGATTTGAGAATAAGCACAGCTTGAGAAAAAAGGTAAGAAATGCAATGCATTAGTCAGAGTCTGGACATTGAGGGATACCATTACTAATGTACTGTATTGGATCCAGGGGTCCTCTCTAACAGACTTGGCAAGTGGACCTCTCCTATGATCTTGTTCTATGCTGAATATTTGGAGTTCAAACCACAAACAGACCCCACACTCTGAGTGTTGTGATACCTTCTGACTGATTAACTGAATTGGTGCCGTAGAACTATGTCAAAAGAAGCCATTCAGTCCATGACACTTATTTGGTAATAGCTGAGTTTTCCAATTGTTCTTTTAACTTCTTGTAAAAATGAGCATTTTCTTTGCTTTTTTTTAATCAAATACAGAGTAGAGTTGACGAAGGTGACAACAGTACAGAGTAACGGGGATTATGGAAGAGAGGTGAAGAAGAGAGTGCAGGCAGGGTGGAATTGGTGGAGAAGAGTATCAGGAATGATTTGTGACAGACGAGTATCAGCAAGAGTGAAAGGGAAGGTCTACAGGACGGTAGTGAGACCAGCTATGTTATATGGGTTGGAGACGGTGGCACTGACCAGAAAGCAGGAGATAGAGCTGGAGGTGGCAGAGCTAAAGATACTAAGATTTACACTGGGTGTGACGAGGATGGACAGGATTAGAAATGAGGACATTAGAGGGTCAGCTCAGGTTGGACAGTTTGGACAGAGAGGCGAGATGGCGTTAGTTTGGACATGTGCAGAGAAGAGATGCTGAGGATATTGGGAGAAGGATGTTAAGGATAGAGCTGCCAGGCAAGAGGAAAAGTGGAAGGCCTAAGAGAAGGTTTATGGATGTGGTGTAACAGAGCAAGATGCAGGGGATAGGAAGATATGGAAGAAGATGACCCACTGTGGCAACCCCTAATGGGAGCAGCCAAAATTGGAAGAATAAGAAGAAGACAAAGTCTTGCTACAGCCCTTAGCTCTTAAGTAGGCAGTGTTATCAGTTGACAGTTGGATAAAAAAACGATACAATGACAAGTGTCCTTGCATGTGAAACACAGCACGATGTCCACAAGGTGATGACTACAATAGAATGAAACACATAGAAAGACTCACTGTGTATTCTAACAGTAGCCTTTTTACTCTTAATTATAAAATGTGAATACGGAGACACACTGTGTATCTTTTGTCATAATCCTGAACCATGAATTCATTATTCAACTTTAGAGAGGCTGGTTAGAGAATTACATTTTGAAGTCTAGCTTCTTTTGCCTCCTTAATTATCGGCCATAAATGCTTGAATTAAATGCCATGCATTGTCTGAAACTGTGGACAGAAAATAAAAATAAGTAATCACTTGTACTTTAAAGGTTCTATTGTTCCGGATATGTCGAACATTTCAGGATAACCTGTGAGTTGCCGGAAGCAGCAAATGAATATGTGACAGAATGATACTGAATGTGAACTGGGTGCCATGATATGGGCTGAATTTTAGGATCCTATTACTTTTTCTGTATTAATTGAAATTTTAATTAACTGGCGTTAGAATCACGTCTTACATTTCTAGAGGCATGGTCTCTGGTGTTGTAACCTCAAGCTCATCAGCACGACGAGATAAAAGGTCAGCGTTGGCACTAAGCTTTATTGGATCTTCGGATAAATACTTTAAACACACACACACACAACTCTCTCTTTTTGCTTATTGATCTTTGTCTCTTGCCTGGTTTTGACTATGCAATACAATTTATTTTTGTATAGCCCCAAATCACACAAGGAGTGCTGCAATGGGCTTTAACAGGCCCTGCCTCTTGTCAGCCCCACAGCCTTGACTATCTAAGAAGACAAGGAAAAACTCACATAAAAACCCTAGTGGGAAAAAAAACAATGGAAGAAACCTTGGGAAAGGCAGTTCAAAGAAAGACCCCCTTCCAGGTAGGTTGGGCGCGCACTGCGTGTCTAAAAAGAGGGTAAATACAAATACAATACACAGAATAAAACACAAGTAATCCTCAACACAATATAATAGTGCAATAGAAATATTACAAGTACATAGCAAAATTTAACAGTAGATGATATCACATAATATGATTTGGATTTGTTTAGAGTCCTGGAGATCTCGGCCATCAAGTTGCCTTCCCCTATTGGCCATTCCACAGCTGAGACAATGCTGGGTCAGCCAATCCCATGAAAGGACCCCTTTACCCGATGATTCCTGCAATCTTCCATCAGAGATGACTTTACCTTAGTCAGGTAAAACAACTTGGTAGGTGGGCTGTGGCACCAAGTGCCACATTTGAGTACCGAGAAGAGAAACAGAATAGGTAAGGGTTATAACTGTCATATTACTTATGTTTTAGTGCCAATGACTAACAACAGAGATGCAGTCTGTACAGTTAATCAGCAGCTCTAGTCAGGGTATGCTAAACTGAAGTAAAGAGTCTACAGCCGGGATTTGAAAGCTGAGACTGAAGGGGCATCTTTTATAGTAGCAGGCAGACCATTCCACGGTTTTGGGTCCTGTAACTAAAAACTCGACCTCCCACTGTTATTTTATTAATCCTTGGAATCATAAGCAGACAAGTATCTTGAGATCTTAATGTATATTCTGGTTTGTAAGTCATGATAAGTTCAGACAAGTAAGCCAGACCTTGGCCATTTAAGGCTTTACATGTTAAAAGGAGGATTCTAAAATCTGCCCTAAACTTGTGTGTGTTCGTATTTTCTTCTTCTTCAAATAATTCTTGCATGAGCATTTTGGATTAACTGGGAGCTATATAAAGAACAGTTTGAACATTTAGTGAACACCACATTGCAGTAGTCAATCCTACTAGAAATGAAACTACTACTTCATTTATTTTTGCCTCCCATTTCGGTTTTGTTCACTTCGTTTATGTTTTATTTGATTTGTTTTGCCCTTTGCATGCATCTTCTGGTTTGTTTCAAAATATTAATTATCTGTATCCAGCTGAGCCAGGATAATGGGAGGTTACATATGGTTCACCAACGTTACATGAAAACCTTCAGAGCTAAAAATGAATCAAATAAAAACTGTACTGTAGAATCAACAGGTTCAATTGTATTGGAAAAGTGAGCCAAACGGATCTGATTATTGTCTTTAAAGTATAGTGCCTCCTCAAATACTGTGCCCATCCTGGCTGTCCTTCATTGATTGTACTAGTCCAATAATACTATCATTTTTTCTCTAATGTTTTGTTAATAATGCTCATTGTTTTTAGGATTTCAGTTGTTTTCCTTTTGGCTAGCTTTCTTTTTCTAGGATTTGAAGAGCTGCTTAACATTTAGTCTTTTATTGACCTTCATGTAGCTACAAGGTGACAAAAGAGTAAGCCCGTGCATGATAAGGGGACCCACTGTAGATTTAGCTGCAGCAAACACAGTTAGGGGAAGGTCATAGGAGGTACCTGTCAACATTTAGATTTATTTTGTTAGTTCTGTGCGTGCTGAATAGAATCCATAGGTTCATATTGTCATGGGTTCAGAGAGTTCATTAGGTCAAGATTGTCACATCTATGGAGTCCAGTGAAATTGCATGTGCTAATCAACAGGCAACACATCGCCAAGCTCCGGTGCCATGGTCAGTGAGTATTACTACCTTACCTTGAAACTTCTGTCTTCCCTATAGAGTCCACAGCTCTCAGCCATCTTAACACCATCACAGCAAAACAGAAACATACATAAGCAGCAGAAACTTTGTGGGCCCCTATGCTCCTAGGGCTCCAAACCAGTGCCCATTATGGCTGTACATTAAGACAGCCCTGATGAGACCCCACAATTGTGTCGTACACCTCAAGATAAATGTTCTTTTACTTGCAGTCCACATAGTGCATACCATAGACATTGCAGCAGCAAACTTCCAATTGTGGAGCTGTATGTTCATTTAAGTGGACTATATCCTGTTTGGAGGGTGCCAGTGAAATGCATGGCTTGACATTTGATGAAAAAGTAGCACACTACCAGTTCTATGAGCAAATTACCAGAACTAAGAAGACTTTCCCTCTGAAGTACAGAGATGTCGACAACATTTTGGATCATATCAAAAGAAGTCCTCACAAGTCAGTGCAGCAATTATCACAAATAATATGTGTGTTATGAAGGTCCTGATTTGTGGGCTGCTTTTTCATGTGACATGTGACCAGATATTAGTTCAACGATTGATGAAATCACTATGCTGCATCCGTAAAAAAAATGGAAGCAGCTGTGCTATTCCTGTATTGTCTCCACTGTAGAAATGTGCCTAAAAAAAGATTGTACACCATCATGTGATGAATGTGTTTTACCAAAGTCCCATGTTGAACTCTCACTCTCACTTTCTTCCAATGCAGGTGAAGTGGTTGACACACTTGGATCTTGGTGGCGCAATGGTATGGTCTCTGGATTTAGATGACTTCACAGGAACCTCGTGTCATCATGGGAAATATCCGTTCATCAAGCAGTTAAAGTCATCCCTGCTGGCACAGAGAAAAAAAACAAAGATCTGAATCCAAGGAATAGAGCTTTGTTTTGGATTCCAATCTTCACTGTCACCTTCATGTGATGGACACACATTCTGTGGTGCCCATTTCCTGTTGTAGATTAATCTGCCTGTGTGGTGGTGTGACATTTGATCAATTAAACTCTGTGTTATATGGAAGAGCATTAGGGCCACAGAGAAGAAAAAAAAAATAGTGAAGAAAAAAAGGGTCTATTCCATGATTAAAAGTCAAAATTTCAATCTTAGTTGCAAAACTTCCACTTTAATCTCATAGTTAATTTCATCATTAAAAATGATATTTCATCTTTAATATGGAATTTTCCACTTAAATCTTGTAGTTTATTTCATTATTAAAGTAGAATGGCATTAACTTCACCTTCAAATCGATTTACTAGAGTATCTCAACCCCTATCTTAACTAAAGTAGCATGTTAGATGCTTCATATTGTATATGTTAGCCGACACAGTCATTAACCACTAGATGCTTCTTAAATGGACTTCTTCTTGCACTAAGGGGAGCTGCAGGCAGTGATCGCCACACAGAATACATTACATACATGATATGACAGCTCACTGAACATTAAGAATTCCAAAATGTATACTTGATATCATTTTAATGATGGAATGCATTAAAGCAAGTATATTACTATATATTTTACAGATAAATTGTTCACTTCATTTAAATAATTCAATAATTAAACATTTGAGGGGCACAGTAGCACAGCGGTACCGCTACTGCCTCACAGTAAGGGAGTCACATCCAGGGTGTTCCCTGCCTGGAGTTTGATTGTTTTCCTTGTGGGTTTCCTCCGTGAGCTCTGGTTTCTTTCCAAAGACATGGAAGGTAGGAAAATGTTATCAAATATTCAGTGGTTGGTCATATCATAAATTTAACCTATTCTGTATGATGATTGCTGCCTGTTGCTCCTCTCAGTGCAAGATGAAGTCCGTTTATAAGACACACGTAACAATTAATGACTGGCTCGGGGAACACTTGGGCTTGAGAAACTCTAGTAATATATTTGAAGGTGAACTTAACGACGATCTATTTTAACAATGAGATTAACAGGGAAATTTTGAGATTGAAGTTGTAATTTTGACTTTTAGTCGTGAAATAGACCATGTTTCCTCACTGTGTCCCTAATTTGTTTTTTTTTCTTCTCTATGGCCTCAATGCTCCCCCATACTTCCCTGCATGTTTAAGTTTGAAAAGACTTCTCTTGTTATCGAAATATTAATTTTTCTTTTCCACTTTGCTCTGTCATTTCTTACTTTATAAATAACCTTGTATACTATACTTACCTTTTACCGTGATGTGATATTAATTGTTTAATTGCTGTAACTCAGTGGCCATATTTGTATAAATACAACTAGTCTCAACAGAATGTGCTCAAATGTTTCCTTTAGTTTGCTTCCAAAGTGTAATAGTTTGCTTGTCCATTACAAAATGAGTTTTGGCATTATTAAGATGTGTTCTGCCTTTTATTTATATCTCACATGTGTCTAAATTGTGGATGGAGTGGCTAATCTGCCAGAATCCTGAGCTAGCCACTCATGCAAATGCATGGCCAGAACTTCCAGTGAAACTCTAGAGTTAGTACTTCCATGTGTCTAGGATGTGATTTGATCCTCTGCCTTCTTCAACCATGTGTCACTTTCCCTTTATCTTCTTGTGGTCATTTCAAAGGAAGGGAAACTTTGAAAAATGGCTGTAATTTCTGAAAGCTTAATGCAATACTTTTGTTAAACCCCTTAAATAAAAGCTGAAAGTCTATACTACTGTCACATCTTGATTGCTTAATTTCAAATACACCGTGGTGGTATACAGAGAGAAAATTACAAAAATTGCATCAATACCCAAATACATAAGGACCTAACTATATGTCAAGAGTTTTATGGAAACCTAACAATCATACCTTTATGGGCTTTATCTCCTTGGCCATGGGCATAAATATAGAGTTAGCTCCACTTTGCAGCTACAACACTCTTCCCTCTTCTGGAAAGATACTCCACAAGATTTTGGAATGTGTCTGTGGGAATTTGGGACAATTCAGCCAAAAGGGCATTTTTGAGGTCAGATACTGATGTTGGACAAGAAGACCTGCCTCACAATCGGCGTTCCACTTAATCCCGAAGATGTTCAATACGGTTGAGGTCCAGGTTCTGTGCAGGCCACTCAAGTTCTACCACACCAGACTTATCAAAACATGTGTTATGGACCTGGCTTTGCACAGGTGCATAGCAAACTTTACAGAAGGGACTATGCAGTCCAGAAGGTAGTATTCTCTTGGGATCCCCAAACCCATATTTGTCCATCAGGCTGCCAGGTAATGAAGCGTGATATATTCCAGATAACACGTTTCAATTGGCAACATGCTTTGTATTATTCCAGGCAATGCTTGGCATTGTGCATAGAGATCTCAGGCTTGTGTGTAGCTGCTTGGCCGTAAGAACCTATTTCATGAAGCTGCCGAGGCAGTTAGGAACTCTGTTGTGAGTGATGTAACAAAGGATAGGCAATTTTTACAGGACTTGATGGCCCTACTCTATGAGTTTGTGTGGTCTGCTACTTTGTGGCTGAGCTATTGTTGCTCCTTGACTCTTCTACTTCACAATAATAGCTCTTACAGTTAATCAGCAAATCTAGTGGAGTAGAAATTTTCATGTACAGACTTGTAGTTAAGGTGAGCTTCTATGACAGTGTCATGTCTAAAGTCACTGAGCTCTTCAGTACGACCCCTTCTACTGCCAGTGTTAATAGATTACATGGCTATGTGTTTTGACTTTACGCACCTGTTAACAATGGGGTAAGGTAGGAACACTTGAACTCAGTCCACACACATTTTGCCATATAGTGTATCTTTAAATTACTACACATGTGCTTTTGAAACTATGTAAATATACATACATCTTAAGTTTGCACATGCTTTGTGTTCAATTCAGTCCTTGTTTAAAAATATTCTTTTTTATTTAACATGCCTCCATTGACATCATTGATTAGATAAACTGGTTACAATTATAGTACATTTAAAAACAAATGACATAACATTCAACTAAACTCATGCAATATGTAACATTGTAATTAATGTATCATTTAATATGTACAAATATACAAATCCATCTACTTATCTGTCAATCTATGGAGTCTTTTTTATTTACAACATTCTTTGTGCAACTATTAACAGATAATTAAAAATGTAACTTAATGAAGCTTAGAGCAACAGGCAGCAAAAATGAAATAAACACACCAATCTGCACAAAATATGGCAGCTCTTGGGTAACTGGTAACCCTGTTCAGCTAAGGACCATTCATTCCCGAGCCAGTAGTTATCAGCATTAGATAGGAATCAACCATGACTGTGGCTGCAGTCTATCACAGGTAATACTTACACAAATAATTGTTACCAAATAATCAAACATACATATCGTTGGGAAAATATGGGAAAATGAGTAAACTCAACATATACAGTACATTGTGTGAGCTGAGAGTAGAACCCATGTCCTTGGAGTATTGAACTATTGTGACATTTGCCTAAGTAAACTGCTTATGTTAAAGGCCACCCCACAAAATGAGCCACTTGTTACTTAAGAAATTGTTCAAAATGCTAAGGTGGTTTTTGAAAAGCAGCTTGAGAGAATCAGACAGTTTTGGCTAGTATGATGTTAGGAATTATTGACAAGGTGGTCATGGTGTGCTTTTTTTCCATTAGAAGAGACATTTAACTGGTGCTACTGGCTGTCACCTCACTTATGGATACTTGCTTCTCCGGTTTTCTGCACTGAAGGTGTCGCTTGACTTTCCGATTGGAAATGATTACAATGACTGGACACACAGCAGCATACATTGAGGAAGATAAAACCCTAACATCATTGAGCAGGCGTGGCACATAAGAATCGGTCAATGTGTACACCCAGATCATATTGTCCACCCCAAAGAAGATCACGAAGAGTGTGACTAGCGTGACCACGGTCTTTGCTGCTCGAATCTCCGCTGATGTGCCATGAAGTCGCTCACGACTGTGGATACCCTGGACTCTTTTTCTGTGTTGGTACAGAATTACCAGAATGTAGATGCTGGCTGCTGCCATTAGTATTACAAAGAGGAGGTCCCGTGTGAGATACATGATACCATTATTAACGTATGCAGCCCTACTGGGAAACTGCACAAGACAGTAACCCAAATTAATTGTAAACTGCTGTATAGTAACATTTTGAATCTGGCTGCCATACAGAATGCTTGCATATGTTGTTGAACCATCAAGAAGCCAGAAGAAGACAAGCAGATGCCAAAGGCACTCTGACAGTTTGGGCTTGAGGTAGGAAAGACGGGAAGATGCAGCTGCAATAGTGATGCACTGGTAAATGCTGAGGAGGAAAGTCAGAGAGATGGAGAGAGCTCGGGTGACCCTTGAAGTAAAGGTCAGGAACTGGCAGAATGGGGTATTATACAAGTCCTTATAGGCAAAAGCTGAAAAGGTCTGAGGGATCCCTTGGGTGAGAATCAAAAACAGATTGACAAAGGACAGGTGGGCCACAAGAACATCAGCTGGCAGGAGTTTCCTCTCAGTAAATGCGATGTGAGTGAAGACGCCCAAAATAATGGAGTTTCCTGGGATGCCCACTCCATTCAGGATCAGGAAAAACATGGCTTTAAGGATGGAGCACAGATCCGTTGTATCCTGCTGAACTTCTACACTCTGGTTAACAAAAAATATGACTTAATCAATCAATCAATCAATCAATCAATCAATCAATCATTCAATCAATCAATTAGTTTTAAAAAGATGTTTAATTAATTGTAGCAGCCATAGTATTGTCATGTGAAAAGAGTACAGTGAAATCCTTGCCTGTATATCCAGCCGACCTTCAACATTTTCACAATCCAGTGAAATGATAAACAAGAATGTATTAAAGCACATACCTCTGTTTGAATTATTTGACAACACAAATCAGCAATTGATGCTGATTTGTAGCAAGAGATTTTCAACAAATATATTACCAATAAATGTATGCAAACACATGCACCACACTAATATTCATACCCAAGCAGAAACATATCTGAGTTGGACCAGTCATTGAAAAAAAAATACAGTGCCAAGAAAAAGTATTCACTCCCTTGGAAGCTTTCACAATTTATTGTAATACAGTATTGGGAAATAATGGATTTACCATGTCTTTTTTGACATTTATCAACATAAAAAGGCTCTTCAATGCCAAAGTGAAAATAGATCTCTGCACAGTGGTCTAAATGAATTACAAAGATAAAAAACAAATAATTGATCACACAAGTACTCACCTCCTTCGCGTCAGTATTTAGTAATCTCTAACACCCGCTGCTGTGATTTTGACTAAGTAGGTATAACAGGTGTCTAAAATACTAATGTTAGTTATCAATGTTAGTTATCTGGAGCTTCACCAAATCCCGATAATATCTGTTATGTTGAATGTTTCCTGTTATAGTTTTCTACTCCGTTTACGGTGTTATGTTGCGTCATCACTGTGAGCCTCTCCCTGTTAGTGAGCCTCGCTGTGTTAACGGTGAGAGGAGGTAAGCACGCTGTACTTTATGTATAGTAGAATTAATTCTACTTCTTCTTCTTTCGGCTGTTCTATTTTAAATTGCCTGAGTTGCACTTTTTTGTATGTGACAATAATATATATTCATATGATCATCTCAGGACTGTACAATTGTTGTTTTAAAGTGTTGTGAATTATTTTATATTAATGCTGATTATGTGTTAATGCAGCGTTTCTCAACCTTTTAAGTATTTGCGACCCGAGTTTTCATAACAGTTTTAATCGCGCCCCCCTAACGTTTTTGAAACCCTATTAAAATTGATTCCTATATTTTTTGCTGCCGATACACCCGCTACAAGTTTAAAATTTCCCTACGAATAGCGAAACGCCCCCGGGGAGCGCGCCCAACAGTTTGAGAACCGCGGTTAATGTGAGTGTCCAACAGGCTTCCACGTTTGTTAACAGCAATTGTATCGGCAGTGCTTGAGTACTCATATTATTTGTTTTCTGTTCCAACATTTCAGCCTGCTAATAATTAACATTAAAGGAATTCAGTATTTTTTCGTGTCGATTTTTTAGGACACGTTACATCACCAGTCACAGCGCAGAAGCTTCGCGGGTTAACCAGTTCAAAGCCAGAGTACAGCAGTACAGCCCGTACGGTGACCAAAGGTTACACTGGTGCCGCGACCCGTTTCAGCAGATCGATGCCTATTCTCTCGCTGTGGGACTTAGCGTTAGAACCGAGCGTCACTAACTCCGTAAAGACAGCGCTAAAAGCGTTAGTCCCGAGTGTCACCAGGGCAACGGTATAAACGCGTCTTGTTTGGGTACCAACAGCGTTAGTGCCGTTACTCGGGCAACAGTATAGGCGTGTCTTGCATAAGCGTCAGGCCCAAACGTTACCCAGGCAACAGTGTAGACGCGTCTTTTCCTAGCCACTTAATGGCGTCTCATAAGAAACGCCTCTTTTCAGCAGTGATGACGAAGTGAATTTGTCTTCAGGAAATGACATTGAAACGGTGAGTGACACAAGTGGTTCTGGTGAATCCGAAAGTGACGCTCTCGTCACTATCACATGTGCAGTGTGCTTTTCGTGTTGTTATCATTATAATTATTATTCGTCATCATTATTATTATTTGCCTCGTTATTATACTTTTAACACTTCTGACTTTGTACTTTTAGCGTTTTGCACGTTTTATAACAAAAAGATGATATTTGATTAAAATAATTTTTCAAAACAAAAAATACAACGCTTTTTACGTTTTTTTGAGAAACAGTGTAACGCTAATTAAGTCTGTTAGATGCAAGGCACAATGCCCAGGGAGTGAGACGAAAAGAAAAAAGAAAAAAGTGTAACAGTACGATTTCATCCATCCATCCATCCATTTTCCAACCCGAACACAGGGTCACGGGGGTCGGCTGGAGCCAATCCCAGCCAACACAGGGCACAAGGCAGGAACCAATCCTGGGCAGGGTGCCAACCCACCGCAGGACACACACAAACGAGCCAATTTAGAATCGCCAATCCACCTAACCTGCATGTCTTTGGACTGTGGGAGGAAACCAGAGCACCTGGAGGAAACCCACGCAGACACGGGGAGAGCATGCAAACTCCACGCAGGGAGGACCCGGGAAGTGAACCCAGGTCACCAGGTCTCCCATCTGCGAGGCAGCAGCGCCACCTTGCCGCCCCAGTACAATTTCGTTGATTGATATTATTCTGTTTCCCAGCACTGTGTAATAACATTGTCCTTTAGTTAAATTAGTGTAAGCTTTGTATTGTTATTGTTTTTTATTATGTATATTATGGCTGAAGATGAAAGGGTGAAAGACCAAAATGTAACTAACCTTTCAAAAGAAGATTCTTATGAAAGTGACTTTAGTGTGAGGAGAGGGTTTTATTTAAGACTTCAGATGAAACAACACAGAGGAGAGAGGGACTAATTAGTACAACAACAATTGATTTCCCCACATCACGTTTAGACTTACATAGTTCAGAATTAGATGCACTTGTCACAAAATTAGCTGAGCAACTTACTCTGTTACAGCTCAGCTGCAGGCAAACATGAGCAGCTTTAGCAGTAACAATTTAGAAACTGTTGGCCCAAATCAGTCTTCTGATGCAAGTTTGTCAGTTGTTAAATTTGTCATGCAGTCAGGTGCAAAAGAAACTCCTTTGTTCTGAGGGGATGGTTCTGTACAAATACACAGTCCATGAATGGGAAGGACTTGTGCATACTGTTTGGAGAAGGCAAAATGTCCCTCTGTAAGAGCAATCACAAGAAATACTTGCTAGTCTGATGGGCAAAGCAGGGGACATAGTTGAAATCATATTGCATAATAATCCTGATTTAGACTACTCTCAAGACTTCTCACTAATCTTTCATATTGTAAAGCAGCATTTTAGTGAGCTGACTTACTCCAATATACAATTTGCTGACTTTTACAATACATTGCCTCACCCTGGTGAAAAACCAATGGGTTACTGGATCCACCTAATACAGCAGTAAATGTAGCAGATGAGTGTTTAAGCTGGTGTGGGTGTCACTTTGACAACCCTAGTCACAAAGTTGCCGTGATGTTTATTAACTGTCGTCCTGATCAATCTATTTTGAACATCTTTATAATTTATATAAAGATTATAATTTAAATTATCTAACAAGTGGACTGCACATGCAATTCAGGAAAGACTTGACAAATACCAAAGGAACACCCGAGTTTACACCACAACACCAATACAGCCTTCCCATGTAATTAAGCCAGCTGCCCATCAGAGCAATTCAAATCTTGTCTAGCACTGCCCTCTACACAGGTTCACACATCTAATTGTGCTTGACAGTCTGGAAATGACTGTATGAAGAGCTTAGTTAAATTACTTGACTGCATGTTGACAGAGCATACCCAGATGTCAGTTTGCTCCCTATCTATGCCAGGGCAGTGTGACTCTTTTCCAAAGAGGGCAGGTATGGTTTGTCATGTTTCTGATCTATCTATCTATCTATCTATCTATCTATCTATCTATCTATCTATCTATCTATCTATCTATCTATCTATCTATCTATCTATCTATCTATCTATCTATCTATCTATCTATCTATCTATCTACAGTCATATGAAAAAGTTTGGGAACCCCTCTTAATTCTTTTGAGTTTTATTTATCATTGGCTGAGCTTTCAAAGTAGCAACTTCCTTTTAATATATGACATGCCTTATGGAAACAGTAGTATTTCAGCAGTGACATTAAGTTTATTGGATTAACAGAAAATATGCAAAATGCATCATTACAAAATTAGACAGGTGCATAAATGTGGGCACCCCAACAGAGATATTACATCAATACTTAGTTGAACCTCCTTTTGCAAATATAACAGCCTCTAGACGCTGTCCTCCTATAGCCTTTGATGAGTGTCTGGATTCTGGATGGAGGTATTTTTGACCATTCTTCCATACAAAATCTCTCCAGTTCAGTTAAATTTGATGGCTGCCGAGCATGGACAGCCAGCTTCAAATCATCCCATTGATGTCCGATGATATTCAAGTCAGGGGACTGTGACGGCCATTCCAGGACATTGTACTTCTCCCTCTGCATGAATACCTTTGTAGATATTGAACTGTGTTTTGGGTCATTGTCATGTTGGAATATCCAACCCCTGCATAACTTCAACTTTGTGACTGATGCTTGAACATTAACCTGAAGAATTTGTTGATATTGGGTTGAATTCATCTGACCCTCGACTTTAACAAGGGCCCCAGTCCCTGAACTAGCCACACAGCCCCACAGCATGATGGAACCTCCACTAAATTTGACAGTAGGTAGCAGGTGTTTTTCTTGGAATGCAGTGTTCTTCTTCCGCCATGCAAAGCGCTTTTTGTTATGATCAAATAACTCAATTGTTGTCTCATCAGTCCAAAGCACTTTGTTCCAAAATGAATCTGACTTGTCTAAATGAGTATTTACATACAACAAGCGACTCTGTTTGTGGCGTGAGTGCAGAAAGGGCTTCTTTCTCATCACACTGCTATACAGATGTTCTTTGTGCAAATTGCGCTGAATTGTAGAACGATGTACAGATACACCATCTGCAGCAAGATGTTCTTGCAGGTCTTTGGAGGTGATCTGTGGGTTGTCTGTAACCATTCTTACAATCCTGCTCATATGCCACTCCTGTATTTTTCTTGGCCAGCCAGACCTGCTGGGTTTAACAGCAACTGTGCCCGTGGCCTTCCATTTCCTGATTACATTCCTTACAGTTGAAACTGACAGTTTAAACCTCTGAGATAGCTTTTTGTAGCCTTCACCTAAACCATGATACTGAACAATCTTTGTTTTCAGATCTTTTGAGAGTTGCTTTGAGGATCCCATGCTGTCACTCTTCAGAGGAGAGTCAAAGGGAAGGAAGCATAACTTGCAATTGACCACCTTAAATACCTTTATATCTCATGATTGGACACACCTGTCTATGAAGTTCAAGGCTTAACGAACTAATCCAGCCAATTTGGTGTTGCAAGTAATCAGTATTGAGCAGTTACATGCATTTAAATCAGCAAAATTATAAGGGGACCCAAATTTTTACACAGCTAGTTTTTCACATTTGATTTAATTTCATACAACTAAATACTGCTTCACTAAAATTCTTTGTTTGGAAAATATCCCAGTACTCAGATGTTCCTAGGAAATGAAAGACATACCACTGTTATCTTTTTTGTTGAAAGTAGAGTCAATTATTATGCAGGCTGAGAGGGGTTCCCAGACTTTTTCATATGACTCTATCTATCTATCTATCTATCTATCTATCTATCTATCTATCTATCTATCTATCTATCTATCTATCTATCTATCTATCTATCTATCTATCTATCTATCTATCTATCTAATTTGTGCTTAAGATGTTTCACTCCAGGGCACTGGAAGAAAAACTGTCCCCAACAGAAGAATCATCATGGCCATGCACTTTCTGGTCAGCATTTAAACAGAATAACTCAAACTTAGGGAGGGACAGTGTGAGTGCACAGCCAGAAAGAATGTAATTGGGAAACTATATATGGTGACTGCCTTGCTGGTGCACAAGATGAATGTGTAATAATATTGTTCTGAGCACTCAGAAGGTGCAAGCTTTCAGTGAGTTATTGTGGTGTAAAGCTTAGGGGGATGCTAGATTCTAGCTCCATGACACGTCCAATCAGTACAACTGCTGTCCAGCAGCTTCAGGGTGCAGGAATTTTACCAGAAGTGATACAGCCAGTAGAGAATGTTGTTTTGAGTGGCCGTGGTGGTCAACAGACACATACTGAAGGTAGGGGTGTGCGACATTGGCAAAAAATTATATCTTGATATTTTCTGGGACTTTAGCGATAATGATAATTAGATGCTATTTTGCATCATTTAAGACATGTTTGTAAAAGTCTTATTGTTCTAGATTGGTCTTGTTAATAGGGTATTATTTGTAGTTTACCAATGAGATTAATGGGACCAACAGTTTAGGAAAATAGGTCTTATTGATTTACTTAACTGAGGTAAAATAACATAAAGCATTAAAATCACCGAAGTATTACTGAGATCAAACAGTGAAAGTATGAGTAAATACCATTTTAAAGTGGACTGCAGGATTTACAACAAAATGATTATAATGAGAGTGTTTTAAACAAACACTTACCCTTAATGTAAACAAGATTTGAATCTGAAGGGAATAAAATACTAATCTTAACTGAATTACAGGGCATGAACATTACAGACTGGATAAACATAAACTGCTCTGCTGTAAGGTGAATTGTGCAGCATACAAGCAAGAACAAAAGTCTAACATACTTTACTATAGTGTAGTATACTAACAGGGGGTCAAAAAAGAAGAGGAAAATATGCCAAGGACATGAAAAGTCAGCATGTTTTACGTTCACTCACACTAGCTGATTGGACTCCAGAATGTAACACCGCTTTTCACTCACTAAAGGCACAGCTTCCTTGTGCATCCAGACGTCAATGAACCATTCATTGTTTCTGTGGATGCATCTCTTAATGGGCTTGGTGGGGTGCTTTCCAAGGTTATTCCTGGTGAAGAGAAGGCTAGACCAATTGCTTTTGCAAGTAAGACCTTAAGTGTGGCACAATGATGGTAACTAGCATATAGGCTGGAATTCATGGCTTTAAAATGGATCATCTGTGAGAAATTCAGTCTTGGTTGAAGGGTCACAGCTTTACAATGTGGACTGATAATAATCCACTTACGTTATCTGTTAAGCCCAAACTAGATACATGTGAGCAGTGCTGGGTGCCAAAACTGGCATCTTTTACTTTTGACCTTAAACATATGCCTAGCAGGCAAAATGTCTTGGCAGAGACCCCTTTACAAAGTCAGTTAGACACCGACTTTTAAAGGAACCATACTGCTAGTTACTCCATGAAGCTCAGAAAGTAGCAGAAGGAACAGTGCAGGATGTATACTGAAATTGGCTTGTTAACCACAGCTAATTTGAAAGACCAGCTGAGATCCTCAGCTGGACACCCAAGTTAAGGTTTTTTTTTATGACTGCAGAGATATTCAGGCGTTGTGCCATTGCTCTCATACTTGGGAAACAGTTTAGAGCTTTTAGTCTAGCTCAGTATGTCCATCAACATTCTACTGGTCAGGAGTTTTTTTCCTGCATTTACACAGCAACAGTTTCTCCTTGCACAACAAAATGACCCTGTAATTTCCAAGGTGTTACCTTTTGTGATGAGGAAGAGGCGAACTTCAAGAAGAGAAAGACATGGTGCAAATTCAGATGTTTTTAGGTTGTTGAAACAATGGCATAGGTTAGAATTTAGAAATGATGCCTTGTACACAGTAATTAAAGACCTTGTGTAAGATAAGAAGAAAGTTCAGCATTCTTTGATGGACACCAAGGACAAGCTCGAACAATGTACCTTGCCAGGCAGCTTTTTTTCTGGCCTGATATGGAAAATGATATCAAAGCCTATGTCAAATGCTATCAGAGACGTGTTTTTGTAAAGTCCCCTGAGCCTGCGACATGAGCACCTTTGGATAGTATCAAGACTTCGGCTCCTATGGAGTTGGTTTGCCTTGATTTCTGGTTGAGAGAAGATCACAAGCAGAGATCTGCAGATGTCCTTGTGGTTACAGAAAAGTTCACAAGACTGGCTCATGTATTTCCAGGTGCTAACCCAACATCAAAGCAAATTGCTAAAACACTTTGGGATAATGTATTTTGTGTTTATGGGCTCCTGAAAGGAAGCACACCACTCAGGGTGGAAATTTTGTGACTGACTTAATAGCTAAACTGCTTCATCTGTCAGGAGTAACAAAGGCCCACATGACTGCATGTCATCCTATGACAAATGGAAGGAGAGAATGGTTCAGCCGCACACTTGGAAATATGCTTCACAGCCACCCACTAAGAGAAAAACTATAGTTTTAGTTTCAGACATTTAGTTTTGCCTACAATACTACAGTGCACGAAACCACAGGTTATACTCCATGTTTTTCTTACGTTTGGTCGTGTTCCAAGACTACCAGTAGATGTCATGTTCAAACACATTTTACAGGACCATGTTGTAGTGTATTATAGTATTTATGCAAAGACTTTACTGTTTGCAAAATGCAGTTCATATTCCTCAGCAGCATTCATTATGTGAGCAGCATTATCAGACACAGCAATACAACAAAAAGATCAAAGGCACCTACCTCAGACCTGGTTATCGTGTGCTTGTGGCTAACAAGAATGAGTGAGGAAAAAGAAAACTATCCGACAAATTGGAGAGCAGTGTTTATGTTTATAAGATTAAAGATGAACTGGGACTTGAGAGAGTAGTACATAGGGAGTTGCTACTGCATGTAAGCGTTTTGCCACTGAACCTCTCAGATGCAGATCCTGAAGAGATTAATACAGTATCTGCATCTTCATGCAAGTCTTTTGGAGAAAGTACATGCAGTTCTGTGGTAGATGATGAAGAAACTAACTTAGCCACTCGACGGTAAACAAAATCAGATCAGCTATGCAGGTACAGTAGCTGCTGTCACAGATGGTAATGATTGTCAGACTTCCTCCTTTTTAACTCAGCTCCCTTATCTGGCAAAAAGTGGAACAGATTGTCAAGGTGACCCTATGCAGAGACCTAATCAATCCTCTAACACCCCAAGTGAAGCAGCAGTCACTCCAGTTATACAGTCTGCTTCTTCTGTAGTTCCACATCTACCCTCAGGTGTAGTGTCACAATCACATGCTACTTGACCCTTGGACAACCTTGTGTCTAGTTCTGCTCGTTCTTTTAGAACAAAAACTGGCAGGGTTGGTAAATCTGTCAGTCGGCTCATTGAAACCTTTCCTTAAGAGTGATTCCAGTTATTTAATAGTCATCTCTTTTTACTCTGTTTAAAAGTTAAAATTGTTTATTTTTATTTTTTTTCTAATGGGTTGTATGCACGATAAACATGCACAAATATATACTGTATATTTCTGATACATCCTGTACTTTGTCAAAGTGCTATGTGGCATATCGGGTGTCAACATTATTCTAAGGGGTTATGAAATCTGAGCAACTTCATGTATCGCTTAACCCTTTTTTTTTTATAACTTTCAAGTTGAAGCTGATGACTAAGCTGTCATTCATATACTTCATATCATACTTGTGCCAGATAAAAGCAGGCAATGTTGTTTTGTGCCTAATTGGAAAGATTGTTGGTGAAGTTGAGGAAAAGTGAATGCAACAGTTGTCTAAAATACAGTACTAATTTTAGTTATTTGGAGCTTCACCAAATCCTGATGATATTCATTATGTTGTGTTTTCTTGTTCTATTCTTGTTGTACTTCCCTAATCTGTTTACCATGTTGTGTCATATCATCAGTGTGAGGCACTCTCAGTGTTCATTGTGTTAACTGTCAGAGGTGGTAAGCACGCTGTGCTCTCTGTATAGCAGAATTAATTAAAATATTTTAAATTGCTTGAGTTAAGTTTTTTGTTTGTGCCAGTAAATGTAATATGATCTTCTAAAAAATAAACAGTTGTTGTTTTGAAGTATCTTGAACTAGCCAACCTGCGGCGTACCATACGCCGCATAATCAGGCCGCTTTTTTAATGATTTTTAAGCACAGGGAAAAAAATTAACATTTGAAAAATCCGTAATTTAATAAACCACCAAGAAAATGGGAGGAGAGGGGAAGGACGCCCATTACGCCCCGTCCGTCATGCTAGTCTGCTGATTTCTCGTTCAGTATGCATTGCCTGATCATGTTCCCACCCCCAACTCGTCACCTGAGTCGTTTTCCTGTTTGCACAGTCGACATGCACATGTGAGTCACGTAGACTTTTGATTGTTGTTTGCGGTTGAGGCTGCTTTTTGCGTACTGAGTTGTTCCAGAGTCACAGTTGAGAAACACCTTTTTTAATGTCTTTTAAGCACAGGGGAAAAAATGAACATGCGGCCCGTGCTGCTGCTTTGCAGTAAGGAGACAGTGGAAGATTGTGCGTTTGCTTCCCGGTTCCTCCCTGTGTGGATAGCAAATTATCTGCGACAAACAAACTGTTTTACACGCTGCATACCAATCCGCGGCGTAGTATACGCCGCATAATCACGCCGCTTTTTAAATGTTTTTTAAGCAGAGGGAAAAAAATGAACATTTGCAAAATCCGTAATGCTGCTATCAGTAAGTACAATGCACACGCGTTTAATTTGTCAGCCACTGTTTGCCAGCCATCTTTTCTGGTTTGGGCTGTTTTTGCAGTGTTACCGCTTGTGCATATTAAATCTTGAAGTCCTTCGAGTTGCTAATTAACTAACTAACACCCACCCACTCAGCTTGTGTGAAAAAAATGCGCCCGTTCTTTCATCATTTTGTTGCAGCCTATCAAAGACTTGCTGATCATGTTTTGTAGACTCAATATACATTGTGTTTTCACTCAGCGTGGAGGCGCGCATTCATCTCGGATTATTACATCCTGACTAATCTGCTACACGGCTGCGTTTGAAAAACCGACTTATCCCTGGTGAGTTTCACCGGCATTAATGATTAGGAATCTGGTTGGAACAAAACCCTGCAGCCACAGGGGTTCACCAGGACTGAGTTTGGGAAACACTGCTGAACACAGACGAAACCGACTCAGGTTAGGATTTGGGGCGGGCAAAGTAGTTGCAGCTATTGATTATTCAGTATTGTTTGCCTGGGTGTCTGATGTGCGTTGACTGACATGGCTATTTTATGCGTATCCCATGGTTGTCTTCTGGCAGTGTGAATGCCTCGAGAGACAGGGTGTCCTTGTGTGGTGAGTTGTTGCAATTTGTGACCACGTCGCCGAAGTTATCCCAATGCTGGCAAACAAAGCCAACAGCCATGTTGCGAAGTTTGAGAGCAACAGTTTCGTCAATGACATTTTTCCAAAAAAACCCGACTGATAGGCAGGTTTTCGATGGGGGACGCGGTCGGGTGTCTTAACCGAAAAGAATAATGAAAAGTCAACGTGGCTCAGAGGTGCATGTGGACTCATAGCACAGACAAAAGGGACTAACTGGGAGGTCGGTGAGTTTTTGCGTCTGGGCACATGAGCAGGGAGTGTGAATGCCTAGAGAGTGAGGGTAGACGCGGGACGGGGAAAAAGGAGTGTTGGTGGGCGGGGAAACATCTACCGTGTTCCTGCAGGACCATCTAAGAAGACGCATGTTTGTTGCGGATGCGAATTGCTGTATGTAGCGTGTAAAACAGTTTGCTATGGTGCACGCGGTCGTGCGTCGTAAGCGAAAAGTCAACGTGGCTCAGAGGTGCATGTGTACTGTAGCCCAGACGAACATAAATGATGGCGTTTTTTCCCAGTCGTCGCGTCCGAGTTGGTGGGCATAGCACTGCGAGTTGTCATCGTATCCAATGGTCTTAGAGTTGGTGGGCGTGGCTCCTTCCTGCGTGCGCCACGGGCGGCTCACTTGTCGGCGGCTTAGTGAATCCACGCCCCTTCCGGCGTGCTTTCCATGGGTGGCTACTTGTCTTCCGGCTTAGTGAATTATATATATAGATGATTTTACAGGTGCTGGTCATAAAATTAGAATATCATGACAAAGTTGATTTATTTCAGTAATTCCATTCAAAAAGTGACACTTGTATATTAGATTCATTCATTACACACAGACTGATGTATTTCAAATGTTTGTTTCTTTTAATTTTGATGATTATAACTGACAACTAATGAAAGTCCCAAATTCAGTATCTCGGAAAATTAGAATATTGTGAAAAGGTTCAATATTGAAGACACCTGGTGCCACACTCTAATCAGCTAATTAACTCAAAACACCTGCAAAAGCCTTTAAATGGTCTCTCAGTCTAGTTCTGTAGGCTACACAATCATGGGGAAGACTGCTGACTTGACAGTTGTCCAAAAGACGACCATTGACACCTTGCACAAGGAGGGCAAGACACAAAAGGTCATTGCTAAAGAGGCTGGCTGTTCACAGAGCTCTGTGTCCAAGCACATTAATAGAGAGGCGAAGAGAAGGACAAGATGTGGTAGAAAAAATTGTACAAGCAATAGGGATAACCGCACCCTGGAGAGGATTGTGAAACAAAACCCATTCAAAAATGTGGGGGAGATTCACAAAGAGTGGACTGCAGCTGGAGTCAGTGCTTCAAGAACCACCACACACAGACGTATGCAAGACATGGGTTTCAGCTGTTGCATTCCTTGTGTCAAGCCACTCTTGAACAAGAGACAGCGTCAGAAGCATCTCGCCTTTGGACTGCTGCTGAGTGGTCCAAAGTTATGTTCTCTGATGAAAGTAAATTTTGCATTTCCTTTGGAAATCAAGGTCCCAGAGTCTGGAGGAAGAGAGGAGAGGCACAGAATCCACGTTGCTTGAGATCCAGTGTAAAGTTTCCACAGTCAGTGATGGTTTGGGGTGCCATGTCATCTGCTGGTGTTGGTCCATTGTGTTTTCTGAAGTCCAAGGTCAATGCAGCCGTCTACCAGGAAGTTTTAGAGCACTTCATGCTTCCTGCTGCTGACAAACTTTATGGAGATGCAGATTTCATTTTCCAACAGGACCTGGCACCTGCACACAGTGCCAAAGCTACCAGTACCTGGTTTAAGGACTATGGTATCCCTGTTCGTGATTGGCCAGCAAACTCGCCTGACCTTTTCTATGGGGTATTGTGAAGAGGAAGTTACAATACGCCAGACCGAACAATTCAGAAGAGCTGAAGGCCACTATCAGAGCAACATGGGCTCTCATAACACCGGAGCAGTGCCACAGACTGATCGACTCCATGCCACGCCGCATTGCTGCAGTAATCCAGGCCAAAGGAGCCCCAACTAAATATTGAGTGCTGTACATGCTCATACTTTTCATGTTCATACCTTTCAGTTGGCCAACATTTCTAAAAATCCTTTTTTTGCATTGGTCTTAATTGATATTCTAATTTTCCGAGATACTGAATTTGGGACTTTCATTAGTTGTCAGTTATAATCATCAACATTAAAAGAAATAAACATTTGAAATACATCAGTCTGTGTGTAATGAATGAATCTAATATACAAGTTTCACTTTTTGAATGGAATTACTGAAATAAATCAACTTTGTCATGATATTCTAATTTTATGACCAGCACCTGTATATTAATGTTGGTTATGTGTTAATGTGAACGGCCTTTCCACATGTTTTTTTTTTGTTAATAGGAATTCTATATGCATTCATATATTTTCTGTTTTAACATTTCAGGTGTGTTACTTTTTTGTATTTACATATTAAGTGGTGCATGAATATGTACGCTGTTGTAAATTAGCATTGTGGGAAGTATTCATGTCTAGGAAGAAGGGTTGAAACTTGTTTTAGCACTACAGTCCCAACCTTATTCAGCATCACCCCACCTGTCCATCAGCCAATGCAGATCATCATATTGTTGGACTGTTCCACATCAGGGTGCAAATGGGCACCATTTCTTGAAGCAAGGTCCCAGTACTCACTGTGGCTCTTCATGTGATGAAGGAAGTATTTGATAACATTTATGTTCAAAATGAGATCAGCATGGAGGCCTGGTACTAGCAGAGTAGGAACAACACAGTTGACACCATACAGACACACCTCTAAATACCTTCCAGTAGGAGTGTGCAATATGTATCACCTACGATAAGAGGTAAACTATGGAATTGGGGAAGGAGGCGTGCATCGTGATTAGCTGGTTTGCACTGACTTATTCCCATTGGCTACAATCCTACCCTTACCGCTTTCACTCCCTTTCGCAATATTTTTGGCACTGATGCTGTGGGGAATGGGTGACCAAGTCCCTTGTCAGCTGATGGCAGGAGAAGCTTATAAAAGCTTGACATGAATGTAGAAGGGGAAGTTGAGAGAATCGGAGGTTGTTCAGGGTTGCTTATGGACGTAAGCTGGTTTTACTGGATGAGATGGGCTGGAATTCTGTTGTAACAGAAAGCTTAGTGACCCTCTGAGCTAGTGGAATGAGATGGTAAAACAAAGCTGAAGGCCAAATTAAAAGAAAGCTCATTGGAACTGAATGTGTTTGGATATTAAGTACCCAGACTGGAAAAAAAATTGGGGTGTGTGCAATTTTCACAACTTTGTTTTTTTTTGAGATATTGTACATGTTTTAACAACTGGGGCGCAGTGGTAGCGCTGCTGCCTTGCAGTTAGGAGACCCAGGTTCACTTCCCGGGTCCTCCCTGTGTGGAGTTTGCATGTTCTCCCCGTGTCTGTGTGGGTTTCCACCGGGTACTCCGGTTTCCTTCCACAGTCCAAAGACATGCAGGTTAGGTCCATTGGCGATCCTAAATTGTCCCTAGTGTGTGTGGGTGTGTTTGTGTGTGCCCTACGCCATGTGTTGGCTGGGATTGGCTCCAGCAGACCCCCTGTACTTAGGATATAGTGGGTTGGATAATGGATGGATGTCTTAACAACTGTTTATTGTTTTCACATTTTCGGAAAGTTTTTAACTGTTTTTAATTTATTTATTGCAAAATAAATTGCACCTTTGTGTCTGCCTCCTTTACTGCTCCACAGGCCTTGGTCCCTCTGTTAAGCACATTTACTGGTTAATGACCCAAGGGCTGGACAGCCTAAAGTTTTTGTCTGCTTATTGTGTTATATTTCTGAGGTGGCAATGATGGATTTTCCATCTATCTCTGTGAAGAGGATTACTTGTATTCTGTTTTGTGTGTTGTATCTATCCCATGTTTTGACCCTCATTGCACACCCAACCTACCTGGAAGGGGGGCCTTTCTCTAAATTGCCCTCCCCAAGATTTCTTCTTTTTTTTCTAATCAAGGTTTTTTTGGGAGTTTTTTCTTGTGTCCTTAGAGAGTTAAGGCTGAGGGCCTGGAAAAAAACAGGGCCTGTTAAACACCATTTAGGCATTGCTTGTGTGATTGTGGACTATACAACAAATACATTGTTGTTTTCTTCAAAGTAAATGGGGTCCGCCCTTGAGATCTTCACATAGTTACAGGGTGGTACACAAAAAGATAGCCCTGTGCATGATAAGGAGCCCTACAGAAGATTTAGCTGCAGCAAATGTAGTTATGTGAAGCTAGCAGGAGGAACCTCTTTGTTAGTTCTGTGAGTACGGGAGAGAAGGCACAGGGTGTACTCAAAGTACGACTCCTTCCCCTTCTGTATACTTTATTGTGTTGTAGATTCAATTTTAAATGGATACATTTTCCATTTACATCCAACATTCTATAATCAATAACCCATAATGACATGTTTTTAGAAAGGTTTACAAATTTACTAAAAATCACAAACATAATTTTCTTATTCATAGAAGTATTCAGACTTTTAATTCAATACTTTGTAGATGACCATTCAACAGCAAAATCCAGAAATCTGTATTTTAGCTTTTGATTTTTAATAATTTTGCAAACCTTTCTGAAAACATGTTTTCACTTTGTCATTATCGATTATTCAGTGTAGTGTGATGGGCAAAAATGGCAAATATATCTCTTTCACATTAAATCTACAACACAATAAAGTTTGTAGAAAGTCAAAGGGTCTTGTTGAATACTTGTTGAATCTACTGTACTGCTGGCCTTATAGTGTTTCTTTTTATTTTAAGGTGTATGCTTATAACATTGTGCAAATGTACATAGGTCTTAATTTACACAAATACATACAAATACTTTATTTAATTTATTTAATTCTTTGTTCAGTTCTATTCTTTTTTGCTTAACACACCTCCATTGATTAGATACACTACTATAATACACTTAAAAAGAAATGCCATAACATTCAACCAGACTCATGTAATATGTTACTTAGTAATTGTTTTGATCATGTAGTATGTACAAATATTGCAAATCTATCTGTATATCTGTCTATGAAATCTTTTTCATGAATAAGTTTTTTTTCTGCACCTATTAACAGATAACATAAAATATAACTTAATGAAGCTTAGAGCAACAGGCATTGTGAAAGAAAAGGAAAGAAAGAGCACCCCATTCACCACAGAGTACCGCTGCTCTTGTGTAACTGGTCACCCAGCCCCTGTCTTGTTAATAAATGTATGTTTGACTTATGATCCTCCTGAGCACCATTCGTTATCTTAGTTAATAGTGCCAGCATTAGGTAGGAATCATCCATGGCTGTGGCAGCAGCCTATCACAGGTCATAGTTACTTACACACACACACTTTGGTGTTACCAGTTCATCCAATGTAAATATTTTGGGGATTTTAGAATATCAGAAAAAACCTTCAAAAATATTGAAAAATTAGCAAACTCAACATATACATTGCATGGGCTGAGACTAGAACGCATGTGCTTGGAGTATTGAACCAACCATCCTAGCACTGTGGACTTTGTCTAAATGAACTGCTTGTGTTAAACGCCACCTCAACAAATAAGCCGCTTTTTATTTAAGAAATTATTCTGAATGCTGAGGTGGCTTTTGAGAGAATCGGAAAGCTTTGGCTAGCATGTAGCTATGAATTACTGAGCAGAGGGACAAGGTGTGCTTTATTTCCATTAGAAGAGACATTTAACTGATGCTGCTGACTGTGACCTCACTCGTGGATACTTGCTTCTCCGGTTTTATGCACTGAAGCTCTCGATTGACTTTCCGATTAGAAATGATCACAACCACTGGACACACCGTAGCATATAATGAGGAAAACAAAACCCTGACATCATTGAGCAGGGCAGGCACCTGAGAATCTGTCAATGTGTACACCCAGATCATATTGTCCACCCCAAAGAAGATCACGTAGAGTGTGACTAGGGTGACCACGGTTTTTGCTGCTCGAGTTTCTGCTGATGTGCCATGAAGTCGGTCACGACTGCGGATACCCCGGACTCTTTTTCTGTGTTGGTACAGAATTACCAGAATATAGGTGCTGGCTGCTGCCATCAGTATTACAAAGAGGAGGTCCCGTGTGAGATACATGATGCCATTATAAACATATGCAGCTTTACTGGGAAACTGCACAAGACAGTAGCCCAAATTAATTGCAAACTGCTGTATAGTAACATTCTGAATCTGGCTGCCATACAAAATACTTGCGTATGTGGTTGAACCATCAAGAAGCCAGAAGAAGGCGAGGAGAGGCCAGAGGCACTCTGACAATTTTGGCTTGAGGCAGGAAAGAGGGGAAGATGCAGCTGCAATAGTGATGCACTGGTAAATGCTGAGAAGGAAAGTCACAGAGATGGAGAGAGCGCGGGTGACCCTTGAAGTAAAGATGAGGAACTGACAGGTGGGAGTATCATAGAAGCCTTTATAGGCAAAAGCTGAAAAGGTTTGAGGGATCCCTTGGGTGAGCGTCAGAAGTAGATTGACAAAGGACAGGTGGGCCACAAGGACATCAGCTGGCAGGAGTTTGCTCTCAGTAACTGCGATGTGAGTGAAGACTCCCAAAATGATGGAATTACCTGGGATGCCCACTCCATTCAGGATCAGGAAAAACATGGCTTTAAGGATGGCACGCAGATCCATTGTATCCTGCTGGACATCTGCAGTCTGGCTATCAAAAAATATGACTTAATCAATCAATCAATCCATCAATCAGTTTTACAAAGATGTTTTTCACAATTATAGTTCTCAAAGTATTGCCACTTGAACAGAATACATTGAAATTCTTACCTGTATATCCAACCAACCAGCAGCACATTTTCACAATCCAGTGAAATGATAAATAAGAATATATTAAGGCACATACATCCGTTTCAATTAATCAAAAACATAAATCAGCTATTAACATTGATGTGTAACAAAACATTTGTAACAAATATATTACCAATAAATGTATACAGCCATGCACAACACTAGAAGTCAGCACACATTCATACACACGTTACATGCAGGCCTGTTCAAACACATCTCAGTTCAACCTGGCAGTAAAGTTATCAAAAGGGAATACAGTGCCAAGAAAAAGTATTCACCCCCTTGGAAGTTTTCACACTTTATTGTTAGACAGCATTGAGTCGCAGTGGATTTATTTTAGCTTTTCTGACATTTATGAAAAGAAAGAGACTCTTTAATGTCTAAGTGAAAACAGATCTCTGCACAGTGGTGTAAATGAATTACAAATATCAGGTCAAGTCAGGTCATGTTGGGGAGCATGCATTGGTACCGCATGTTGCCACACCCACTGCACATCAAAACAGCTCGGGATCCTGGTTGGCAACCCCCCCAGGCAGACACGTGGTCCAGTTACACCCTCCAGAAATTACCCTCTGTCTGCCGCAGCCAGGTATTACATGGGTGTTTCCTTGGTCTGGTCCAGCCGTTCGATTCCTCAACAATGAGGATACTGTGAGCCGGATCATCTTCGGGGGAATCGCGCCACATGGCCGTAGTGCTATAACTGATGCTCCTTCACAATGCAGGTAATGTGCCTCATTCGGGCGCCTCATTACAAATATAAAACAAAATACAGTACAAACCCTCTTAACTGGCCTCGCATTAACCGGCCTGTTAAAATAATATTAAAAAAAAAATTTTTAATCCTGAGTTCTTCTTTATATTATACGTATGCACTTCCTTCTTTCCTGGAAGATGAGAGGATCTCCTACTTTCAGAGTGATTTCCATTTACATATTCCTTTATGAATTTTCCACGGTGCCTTCTTCTTTCTACCTGGCAGCTCCCCTGCTTCTCCCATCGGGCTTTCGCAACAGAGAAGTCACCCTACCTGCAGGTGCAGCTGCCTTCCACACTGGTCCGATAGCCCTCCGATCCCTGGCTACGTCGGGCTCCATCCGGATCAAGACTTGGGTTCTTTCCACAGCAGCCAGGGTGCTCACGCTGGGGCTAAAACAGCCCAAAGCCTCCACGACTGCTGCTGCCTTTTCGACGGCCAGTCGTCTTCAATACTGTTCACTCTAGCTCCGTGATCGCTCAACTGGAGCAACCGCTTTCTTCAGCCCCACCGAGTGTCGGCCAAACATTCATCTGCTGGGGTTCACCTACCAGCTGCCTGCCTTTACTCCATCGAATCTGCTCTCGCTCGCTCTCCTGCACCAGCTTTCCTCTATCTGCTTCCTTCTCCATTAACCTCCTGTTCTTTCCTGTTCTCCCCCTAGCCGCCTTGCGCTTCTATTTATCATGGGGACAATTATGGATGCAGACGACTCTTCACCTGTGCACTTAAGCTAGGATCGCCCGAATCACGAATTCCCTGGGAACCGATCGGCCACACATACTCGCTAAACCACGAGAGCGGCGATTATTTATTTAAAACGTGGCCTTTTTGACTTGAGCTGTGGACCCGCTACACCATACTGTCCTGTCGTTGTACGAGAAAAAAACCTGTGTGTGAAATTGTGGATGAAGCCTTGTGTATATGGTTTCTTCAGGAACGTCGAAAAGGTACAGTATATACCTTAGAAATATTTTTCTACATGAAAATAGGTATGCGTTGGATTAACCGGCCAAAACAGCAACCGGCCATGGGTCCAGTCCCAAGGTGGCTGGTTAAGAGGGATTGTACTGTAACCGATCACATAAGTGTTCACCCTCTTCACGTCAGTATTTAATAATCTCTAACAACCACAGCCCTGATTTTCATTAAGTGGACTTGAGAATTCCAGAATTTGTCACAGACTAATAATCATATTAATAGACTAATAATGTTATTTTTAGGCATAGACTGGCATACTATAAAATAAGTATAGTAGTGCCTATAAAAAGTATTCACCCCCTTGGAAGTTTTCACATGTTATTGTTATAAAACATTGAATCATTGAGTTTGGATTTTTTGACACCAGTCAGCAGACAAGGACTTTTTAATGTCAAAATAAAAACAGATCTCTGCAAAGTGACTGAAAACTCTATGAAATGTCCTAGTGGTTCCAGTTTTCTTCCATTTCACAATTATTGATGATGCCACCGTGCGCCTGGAAACACACAAAGCTTTACAAATCATTTTTTCCCCTTGTCCTGCTCTTTGCCTCACCACAGTTTGATCATGGAGGTCTACAGTGACTTCCTTCTGACATGCAGTGGGAATTGTAGGACCTTCTACTGTATACATTAATATGTGCCTTTCTAGATGGTTTCCAGTCAGTTCATTTTGCCACAAGTGGACTCCGATCAATTTCTTGACACATCTCAACGGGAATTAAAGCAAACAGGAAGACCAGAAAACAATCTGGAGTGCCACAACTAAGGGTCTGAATATGTATATAAATGAGAAAGTTCAGTTTTTGATTTTTAATACATTTTCAAACTTTTCTGCAAATATATTTTCACTTTGTCATTATGGGTTATTGAGTGCAGATTAAGGCAAAAATGGGCAAAGTGGAAATTCTTTTCTTTTAAAATGAAATCAGCAACACAATCGAGTGTGCAGAAAGTGAAGGATGTCCGAGTACTTTCTGAATCCTCTGTATTTGAAAAAAACTCAGACTGGCACAACGAGAAGAATTAAACTCAGGTCTCTAAAGCTTGGAAGCAGAGCTACAAACCACTGCACGTTTAAGATGTCCTCAAAAACTGTCACTTTGGCTTGTGAGACAAAAATGAGAGCATCTGGAAAAACACCCACTAAGAGACAGGGAGAGCATACACCTTCACAAACAACTGAATCATTTCTAGAGCTGCACAGACATAACACTGACCAGTGTGCTACTGTCTCATGTTAACGTTAAGCAGTGAGAAAGTCTGGTGGATCTTTGTCAAATCTGTTTTCTGGTTACCTCTTCACAGACATCAGCTCTTTCAGAATAAAGGTCATTTTAAATATCTTGATGGTCACATAAGCTATATGTGTTTAAAATTCAAAAATCAGGTTTCTAATCCTGAAGACATTACATTTTTATAAGACTTACCTGTGACTAACCTCTGCCCTGCTGTTGATTCATTGTTTTCCAGTGCTGCTGAGTAAACTACAGTCCACTGACAGTGTGAGATCAAACTCGGATTGCACCCTTCATTTATTCAGTTCATTTCTTCAAAACACAGGGGATGCCAGCACTGAGGCTGAATGTGCCACCTTCCCAGTTAATTAGTTTGAAGGTGATGAAAACTGTCAGAAACAGGAAGAATATGCTTGGAGGGGCAGAGCTAAACACGTAAGGCAAAGCCTGCCCATAACCCTCCAGCTCAATGTTACATTAAACCCTGTCATACTGTCTTAATAATTTTAAATAAACTGGTCTGATTTCAAGTATTCTACTAAAATGTCATAAAATGTGTTTCACAAAAAGAATATAATTTACATTCTATAATCTATGGAGGACTTCCTAACCCTAGGGCTTCCCTGAATTTTCAGGACTGTAATGTTATTTTGAATAAAAAGCTCTCTTTGTTGCCTATAATGAAACCATGAAATTTGTGTGTGATAAAAAAACATTATGTAAACTAGTCCTCTCTGTTTTTTTTCATTTTTAGCTGTTTTCTTGTTGTTTTGTGTGCTTTTCTATATAGCTTGAATTTGTCCCCATATGTTCTTGGATCATGACCAGTTCTTAAATCTAGATGAAGCATGGCAGATCTTCAAACTAATCTTAGCATGTAATAACTATATAACAGTATTCACCCCTTGTAAGTGTTCACATTTTTTGTTCCACTACATTGAACCCAAACTGGATTTAACTGGCTTTCTTGGTCAATGGGAAAAAATCCTTTATTGTCAAAGACAAAACAGATCCCTACAGAGTGGTCTATCAATCCACCTTAATTAAAGGATAACAGTCTGTGTGTCCATGTGGTTGCTATGTCTCTGTCATTCCAATCAATGGCGCATTACATACTTTTGTAGTAATAAAATGCATTGCATTTGTCATTCCAATAGATGATGCATCACAAACATTTGTAGTAATTTTTTTTATTACTACAATTTTTTTGTGATTTGTTGGAAGTAAAAATACAATGCATTTTATTACATTGCATAACACTGAGGTCTGTGTTCTTTACTTAGATTTCTACCTAGCAGACGAGAACTGTACAGAATTTATATCAAAACAAATCATTTTTTTTCTAGAGACAAATACATCCTCAGATGTCTCTGAAGGAATACTCTGGGAAACCCCGAAGGCCTTCTTAAGAGGACAGATTATCTCATATCTTTCCCACAGAAATAAATTGGAAATCAAGAAGTTATCAGAGCTAACCAGCGAAATTATTAGAATAGATCAAGAACATGCCAGGTGTCCAACACTTAGTGTTCAATCTTCGACGCCTGTTTAATGTAATATATTCACCCGCAAAGTCAAACATCCCAGACCCCAGAGATATTATTATCCTTGGATGCAGAAAAAGCATTTGATGTGATTGAATGGAACTACCTTTTCACTACATTGGAGAAATTTGGGTTTGGCCTCAACATTTGTGCATGGCTCAAACTGTATACCAATCGAGAAGCTTCAGTTTGTATTAACAACATAAATTCAGACTACTTTAAACTAGAACGTGGTACCAGACAAGGATGCCTCTTGTCATCACTACTTTTTGCAATCGCCATTGAGCCACTGGCAGTTCACTGTTGAAATGCTTATGAGATAAAGAAGATTATCAGAGAAGGACTTGAACAGAACATTTCTCTCTATGCAGATGATATGGTACTGTATATATCAGACCCACAAAACACTGTGCCTGCAGTCCTAACAGCACTAAAAGAATTTCAAATGATTTCTGGTCTCAGAATTAATTTGTATAAAAGTGTGCTCTTTCCATTGAATTCTCAATCACACAATATTAGATTAGACACCTTCCCTTTTATCATTGCAGATCAGTTTAAATATCTAGGGGTAAACATCACAAGTAAACATAAAGCTCTTTATCAACAAAATTTTGCCATCTGTATGGAAAAAATTAAGCAAGACTTGCATAGATGGTCAACCCTTCATCTCACTTTAGCTGGAAGAATTAATGTTGTTAAGATGAATATCCTCCCTAAGTTTCTCTTCCTATTTTAAAACATTCCAATATACATCAATAAATCGTTTTTTAAGAAATTAGATTCCACCATAACCTAATTTATTTGGAATTCAAAACATCCACGTATCCAAAGAGTGACCCTACAAAGGCCAAAGGCAGAAGGTGGCATGCTCTACCTAACTTTCAATTTTATTACTGGGCAGCAAACATATAAACTATAAAAACGTGGACATGGACACAAATAGATGAACATATAAAGTCTTGGTCCACAATAGAAATAAAATCCTGCAGTACTTCTTTACATTCCTTGCTTTGTGCCCCAATAAGTACAAGTTATCGCCAATATACTAACAACCCAATTGTGCTTCACTCATTTAGAATATGGAACCAATGTAGGAAGAATTTTATGATAGAGAATCTTTTATCGGTGGCACCTCTGCACAAGAACCACCTTTTTCAACCTTCGCAAACATGCAGTTTTTAATGTCTGGAAAGCATTTGGGATTAAATCACTTAGAGATTTGTACATAGACAACGTCTTTGCATCCTACAAACAATTACATTCTAAATTTAACTTTGTAGCAACACATTTCTTTCACTACCTTCAAATTAGAAACTTTGTTAAACAGAACCTGCCCAATTTTCCTCACCTCTCACCTCCCTCTATGCTGGAAAAATATTGCTCAGTTTCGAGAACTTAGACTGCATTTATACAATATATAAAACCATTTTACAGTCCCTCCCTTTCAAAGATCCAAGTGGACAATGGGAAAAGGATTCCTCACTCAACATCTCAGAAACGGAGTGGAAGGTAGCAATGCAGAGAATTCACTCGAGCTCCATATGCGCAAAGCATACAATTATTAAACTCAAAATTATATATCGAGCACATCTGTCTCACTTAAAACTGTCCAAAATGTTTCCAGGGCAAAATCCTACCTGTGAACGTTGCAATCAAGCTCCAGCCGCACTGGGTCACATGTTTTGGGCCTGCACCAAATTAACATCATTCTGGACCAAAATTTTTAAATGCCTTTCAGACAGCCTTGGTTTCACAATCCCTCCTAATCCACTAACAGCTGTGTTTGGTGTACTCCCAGAGGAGCTTAAAGTGGAGAAAGACAAGATTGTCTTTACTACACTATTGGCAAATAGACTTATCTTGCTAAATTGGAAGAATCCTAACTCTTCTCTTTTAAGTTAGGTAGTAAGGTAGGATTATTTGAAATTGGAAAAAATCTAATTCTCACTTAGAGGATTTGTGCAGAAATTTTTCAAAACCTGGCAGGATCTAATCATTAACATTTTAGAATATGCTTTTAAAGCACTGAGGAAGCTCAGATTCTCTCCCCATTTCTTTTTCTTCTGCATTTATCTTTATTCACTTATTAATTCATCTATTTACTTATTTTTACTACCTTTAAGTTTTATTGTGCAGCCCATGCTCTCTTTCTAAGGGGTGGGGGTTGATTTGTTTTCAATCCAATTTTTGTAAAATTGATCTATTTGTATGGAATGTTGTGTGATCACAATAAAATTATATATAAAAAAAGATTTCTACCTATCCATAGATGAATAGCACAGCTAGTTGCAAATATAAAACACAAAGTAAATAACCGTATTAGTATTAATGCCTTTCAATTCAATATCTAGTAGTCCACGTTGCACCCATATAACTGTGCATATGACATATAAAACTCTTGAATCTTGATTCAAATTTGGCAGGCATGACAGTCCATACTCTGTGTACACAAGTCCCACTTTCTATCAGCTTTGCTCATCTAGATACTGCAATTCTTTGCAGAACTGCTCGAGCTCTGTCAGGTGGCATGGAGATTGTAATGGAATGGCCTTAATCAAGTCCAATCACAAATTCTCAAGTAGATTGAGATCTGGACTCTGATTGACTCTGTTTTGAAGCCATTCTTGTGTAGCTTTAGCATTCATGATTAGGGTCATTGTCTTTTTGGAAAAGAAATGTTCTGCCAAGGTGCAGGTTTCTTACAGACTGCATCATGCTTTCCTCTAGGATTTCCTTTCATGTTGCTGCATTCATTTCACCTTCGGCCTTTCACTTGGTTACAAATATCATATGCCTTGGTATCATTTTCAACTTCCTATGGATTAGATGGCCACTAAAATTATGTGAATTTCCCATTGGGATTAATAAAGTATCTATCTATCTATCTATCTATCTATCTATCTATCTATCTATCTATCTAAAAACATCTTAAAATGAACACTTTATTTGTTTAATTGGCTCAGTGTAGGAGGCAGTAAAGACTGAGAAGATCAGCTTTGAGGGACACCAGGTGAACTGTACTTGATAAAAATTGCAATCAATATTGAAGGAAAGTAGGAGTGATTATAAATTGGAAAAGCAAAAATATTGTGACCAGCTGCATCTCAGATGTTAAAAATCACTTTAGAAAGAAAGTGTCAGACAAATAATAAGTAATAATAATAATAAAGTAGTAAACCACAGTGCCACCACAGATCAAAGGTTGGCCATAATTCCCACTTATAATGAGTTGCTACCAAGTTAGTCTGCTTTTGTTCACCTCATAAAAGCTGCTGCTAATCCGAACATTTCACTCCACAAATCCCAGTGTCCTCTTTGTTAATGAATGTATGCCTTTAGGCGTCTTGACAACTGTGAAGGCCAAAGCCATATAAAAAAACTGATAAGAAAAATACATTTATTTAACAAAAGTAAATTAAATTAATTACATCCAAAGAGCCAGATCCAAGAGATAGCAAAACAACCAGAATTTTTTTTTGTAACAGGAACAAGCAAAAAAAGAACAAAAGCAGACCAATTTTATACAGAATAAAGGAAAATCAAAGAGAAAGAAAGAAAGAAAGAAAGAAAGAAAGAAAGAAAGAAAGAAAGAAAGAAAGAAAGAAAGAAAGAAAGAAAGAAAGATTTTTTAAAAATTTGAATTGAACTTTATTAATCAATACTCAATATGTCATTTACGATAGCAGAAGTAAAGCAAACAAAGAAAACCCCAAGTTACCCCCCCCCCAAAAAACCACTTAATTAATATGTTAAATAAGAAGAAACAATTAATTATCTCCAAGTTTACAAATTGCTTCATGAACACACCATTTTTCCTCCAAAATAAATTCACATTTGCAATCATTGTGTAAAATCTATATTCTAAAAACACCCTGGCTTGAAAGAAAGAAAGAAAGAAAGAAAGAAAGAAAGAAAGAAAGAAAGAAAGAAAGAAAGAAAGAAAGAAAGAAAGTTTTTTGAGTTTTAAATATACCTTTTATTAAACATTCAACAATCAATACAAAAATCCACAAACCAACAAAAAATAGAACATCCTATGTAACCTAGTAATGAGTAATTTGTTGTAGATTCATAATAAGTAATTCACAAAACAAAAACACACTCCTCATTATCAAGTTTACAAATTGCATTCACTGCACACCACTTTTCTATAAATGTTTGCAAATTGTGGGTCATCCTATAAAACTTGAAATCTAATAAAATTCGTATTTTTAATTGTGCTTTAAAGAACCCCACCAAGTCAGACTCCCCTTCACTCTTAATTTTTTCCTTCCTGGTGATATAAATGGCAAGCGTAGCCTGGCCCAATAAAAAATTCGCTAATCTACTAACATTCTTTTTAGCTCTCACATTAGCACAACCATATATAAAAACCTGATTGGTAAAATAAACACCCAAAACCTTAAAAACACTGCCAAGTACAGATAAAAGAGGTTGAATCCTAAAACAGTAAAGAAAACAGTGAAAAACAGTCTCTCTCTGTTGGCAAAAAGGACACATCTCTGAGATGTTGGAGTTAAGTAAAGACAAAAAAGAGTTAACTGCCACAATCCCATGAACAATTCTCCACTGCAGATCGCCAGTTCTCTTATTCAATGGTGGACTGTACAGACTTTCCCAAATGGGGCCGACACCCTCCACCCCTCCCAGTTTATCCCTCCAGGGTGTATCCGGGTATCTGCATAGTTGGGACTGGTCTCGAGCCTGGACACACACATTATAAAGCTCCTTCCCTTCCGCAGAGTCAAAAGAAAGATATTTAGTTCTTCTCCTGTTGTTTTCCTCCATCGTGTTCTCATTGGCATTAATTAACAAATTTGGAAATGCAGACAAAGGCTCTGGATAATCTGTAGCTTTGAAAAAGTCTTTCAAGAAATCCTTAGCTGTTGAAGGTATATTCAAAAAGATCTGCTGCAAAAATCTTTCTGCTGTGCGCACTGAGCTCAGTCCTAAAGCTGCAGCCACCATCTCTGGGCTCAGCCAACTGAGTAGCTGTGGTTGAATCAAATTTTTAATTTGTAGAATACCAGCCCTGATCAGGCGTTGTTTCAGAGATGTTGACTCTACTGCCATGGTAGAGACAATTGGCAACTCTAAACTCCAAAATAAATTCAACGATTTTTCCTCTAACCGACAGTTCAACTGTTGCCAGATTCTTAATAAACTCCGGTAAAAGTCTGACACATTACCAATGGGGAAGGAATCACTGTCCATTAAGAAAAGTGCTCGGTCCAATTTCAGGTTGCCAACTTGGCGCAGGAGAGCACATGCTAGTGGCTTCCAAGACACAGCCATATGACCATAGAGCAGTTTTTGCAGAGTTTGTAGTCTGAACGCATTTTTCCTGCTACAGATGTCCACCAGTCCTTGTCCTCCTGCACTCCTGGGCAAGTACAAAACACCTTGATACAGCCAATGCTTCCCATTCCAAAAAAAACTAAGCAACTCCCGTTGCACTTCAGTAATCAGTTCTGGTGGGGGTTCCAGGCATGCCAACCTGTGCCACAGAGCAGATGCAACAAGGTTGTTTATGATTAGCGTCCTTCCTCTATATGACAGTTGGGGAAGTAGCCATCTCCAGCGTTGTAAACGGTTTCTGACCTTTTCTGCAACGCCTTCCCAATTCTTAATGTCACTGTTTATGCCTCCCAGATGTAATCCCAGGTATTTAATTCCATCTCTTGTCCATTTCAGTCCAGATGGCAATGAAGGAAAAGGACCCATCCAGTTACCCAATAGTACTGCAGAGCTCTTGGTCCAATTTACTTTAGCTGATGACACCTTTTGGAACTCATCCAGCACGGATACCAGCCCATCCACATCTTGTTGTTTTGCAACTAATACTACGAGATCATCTGCATATGCTGAGACCTTCAAAGGCACTGAACACTCAGGGACAGTCAGTCCACCCACCACTTCCCTTAATTTGATCAGCAGGGGTTCTATAGCCAGGGCATACAACATGCCAGACAAGGAGCAACCCTGTCTAATCCCTCTATCTACTTTGAAAGGAGCGCTCAGTCCACCATTGATTTTCAGTACACCCTGAATGTCACTATAGAGCACCTGAACCATGGAAACAAAGCAGGGAGGGAAACCAAATCCCATTAGTACTCGCCAAAGGTATTGATGCTCCACCCGATCAAAAGCCTTCTCCTGGTCCAAGGAAATTAGACCACCGCGTAATCCAAATAGTTTACAGATGTCAAATGTATCCCTGATAAAAAAGATGTTATCATATATGGACCTGTTTGGCAGACAGTAAGTCTGATCAGGGTGAATGACATGCCCCAACACCTCCTTCATTCTTGTAGCCAACACTTTAGAAAATATTTTATAGTCAGTACAAAGCAAGGCTACTGGCCTCCAGTTCTTAATATTACAGAGATCACCTTTTTTTGGAATGAGGGCAACAACGGCTCTTCTACAGCTCATCATTCAAACTCCTTGTGACATTCAGAGTATACTGCTGACAAAACTGGCGAATCTGCACTTTACCAACATCCCACCACTGACCCAGAGAAGAGAACTGACATATCCTTTCCCGCCACTGTGTCCAAAAGTACCTAAAACAATTTTTAAAATGGGAGTCCTGACATAAAAGCTCATTAAAATGCCAATGAGAGCTTTTTGACTTTAAAGATGACATAAGAACATTGCAGGTAACTAATGCATGATCTGAAAGACTTGTAGGCACAATGACACATGAATTAAAACGGTTAAGATGATGGTTAAAAGTATAAAACCGATCAAGCCTGGCAAGTGAAAGAGTGCCACCTCGCACCTGTGCCCACGTGTACTGCCTGTCTCCCTCATTCAGGGCCCTCCACACATCCTTCAATTCATATCGCTCAATGAGCGCTTTCAGCTCTCTGGCAGATCGCGGGTGGGGTTCTGCATGGTTTCTGTCCAATGCGTCAGTAAGGGTGCAGTTAAAATCCCCACTTAAAAACACACATTCATCCGGGTCACACTCTGCTAAAGTACTCTCAAGACATTTAAAAAATCGCACTCTTTCACTGCCAATTGTTGGAGCATAAACGTTAATAAAAACCAACCGGTTGTCCACTTCAACCTTTACTTTAAGCAGCCGCCCTTTTATTACTTCGTAGGCAGACACCGATGCCGGACACATTTGTTTAGATATACCAATGGCAACACCAGCGCTACGTGTAGACCCGTGACTAAAAAACACATCTCCTCCCCAGCATTTCTGCCACTCAATTTCGAGAGCATTTTCGCTGTGCGTCTCCTGCAGGTAAGCCACTGTCAGATGCTTCCCTCTCAGGAAGTCGCACACTTTCGCTATCTTGAGAGGGCTCTTACAACCGGCAACATTAAGACTCCCAATTTTAAAATCGTACATTGGTAAAATAGATAATGGAACCAAAACAAATGCTATAAAACCATTAAGTAATATAAAAAATGTTGATTCCATTATTAACAAGTTGTTAAATTAGCAGAGGTACGTAATTTTCTTAAAATACTTCTAAGCCTCCACCCCTCCTTGTCTGAAAAAACCTCAGTGCCCGATCTTTGCTTCATTAACCGTTTAACGGAGGAAATAAATAATTTAACATCTGGAAAAAAGTTCTGTACATCCACTCTTTTCCCCTTTGTTTCAATCAGAAAGGCTCTAATTCTGTAGAATCCATAACCTTCTGTGGTGTCCTGACTACTTTCTGACACAACAGAGGAATCAGTTAAATAACCGTCCTCCCCACAATCTGAAACCGAGGACGCTTCCGTGTCAACCGCAGCTGCAGTCTCCTCAAAGCTTCTTTTTTTAGAAGCAACTTGCTCATCTGCCCCACAGTGTCTTTTAACAGCCTTTGGTGTTTTGAAAGTACTGTCGGAGCCGACACACTCCATGTCCATATCGCCCCATATGCTTGTGACCACCGATTCTGTAGCAGAGTCCGATACCTCCAAGACACCCGACTCATTAGCAGCGTTTCCAGACTCTAATACAGGGGTGTCCTGATTTCCATTATCCTCATTTAATTTGGGATCAGCATTAAGCGAATCGCTGATCAATTGGACCAACGCAGTCTGATCGCTAGCAGCGTCTTCATTCTGAACAGCAGCGATCCCGCCGCTACTTTCTGCCGCGTTATTAACTGCAGACGCCTTCTCTGCCGAATCTGTCTCATCCCCATGGCGGTCGGGGTTCTCATCTATGGTCAGTTGTTTGCCTGATTTTGCAGCTTTAACAACATCTTTGCAATCTCTTGCTACATGACCAGCTTTGCCACATTTAAAGCATTTCATCGGTTCCGAGGTGACAAAAATAACATATTCGTAACCGTCCACTCGGAACCTCAACGCTACGTTTAAGTCATCCGCTGTATTTTTTAAAATCATTAAAACTTGCCTCCGAAAAGACATCACATGCTTCAACTGGGGTGCTTTACATCCTAAAGGTATACGTTTAATCTGTGAGATTAACTGTCCATAGCGAGATAGCTCTCTTTCAAGGGTCTCGTTAGATAGAAAAGGAGGTACATTAGATAGGGTAATCTTTTTTGCCGGAGTTGTAAGAGGCATTACGGGAGTTAAAGTGTCTTTTATAACAACTCCATTTTCTACCAGTCTATGGACAAAATCCGTTGTGGCAACAAACACAACCACCGCACTGCTCATTCTTGAGGCTGAACGAACATTGTCACAGCCTATTACATTCCCTACAGCCAATACACATTCTTCTAGAGAACAGTTCGCTTCTGGCATTAGCTTTACTCCATGTTGTCGGGTGAGTTTTTCGAAATCACCGTTCCGAAAACGGACCCCTCCTGAGGAGGCCATTCTGGCCTTCCTCAGAATAAACCACTCCAACCAAAAGATTAACAGTCAGAGACAGAATAACAATTAAGAACAAAAAAGCAGGAAAAAAAAACCAGTAAAATCACAAACCTTCAAACACTCCCGCTCTCACTCTCACTTTCTCACAGAGCTCCGCCCACTCACCACTCTCGCGAGAGAAAGAAAGAAAGAAAGAAAGAATACTTTACCTAGAAGTGTAATGCTCTTTGAACCCAACTAGATAAAACTTGGATACCACAGTGGGGGAACAAACATAACATAGACAAGACATATAAATGATATGAAAACACTATATAGTCAATAGATAGTCTCACACTCGTAAGTTTAGGGAGCACCCTACTAGTTTTTTAAGGTAAAGCAGACAGGGAAGGATGAAACAGTCTTTAACTGCAGTTGCCTTTCTCCCTTAGAATGGAGGAATCAGATAATGACAGCAATACCGGCCCTGCCCCTTCCAGTCAGTGTCCAATATAAGCAAGAGTTAAGTGTTAATTTTGGACCCCAATATCATTGAAGACAGAACAATAGCTTTGAAAACTGAAATGCCTATTACTTACCGGACTAAGAGTCCTTCCATTTTGTTTTACATTTTTTTTTCACTAGAAAAATGCTTCCACTAAAGAGGTTTACCACCTTTGTTCTTATCATAGATAGATAGACAGGAGAGGAACTATATAACAGATAGATTGATAGACAGGTGGACAGGAGTGGCACTATATACCTGATAGATAGATAGATAGATAGATAGATAGATAGATAGATAGATAGATAGATAGATAGATAGATAGATAGATTTATTTTTCCCAAAGGGGATTCATTTTACAATTTAATTTAACATTTTCTCTCAGGGAAATCTTACTGATACAAAACTTGGAATTAAATGCTCTGTGGACAAATCATACAGCATATTTGGTGAAAAGCCTCAGTTTAACACCTGAGGAAAACAAGTAGACTAAACAAGAACAAGGTGCAGGGGAACAGTTAAAGGAAAAAAAGTGAGGCAAGGGCAAGACACAAACATTATTTAGAAATTAACAACAGCTTTGGGTGAGCCTCACAGGTCATAAAATAACATTGGGTGAAATACATTCATTTTCTGTTTCTTTTTTATTTATTTTCTAAATATATTGTGCTATATGTCTTCTGATTCCACTTATTCCATTTTCAGAGTCGTAGTGTTAGAATTACAGCAGTGGTCAGCCAGGTCAATTCTTCAGGCCACAGTTACTGGAGAGGATCAGTTAAGACCCTTGCCAACCTCAGATAGCTGCTGTTGCATTGCTTCCTATGCCTAGAGCCCCCTGCTCTAGTGTGGGCATTTAAAATAATAGGCATTTGTGTAGTACTGGATTGAATTTAAAATGTTTCTGATTGTAATTATTTATTTTTTTCTTTTCCTTTGGACTTGTTACAGTTTCTGCTGTATTTCTTTTCTGATGTTTAAGGCCTTGCCATTTCCTTTAGTTGTTGACTTTTGCATTTGGGTTCCCTTTTGGTTTTGTTCATTTATGGTTAAGTCCTGAGTATTTTGTTGTTCCTTCCTTAATAATTATTTTCTTAAGAATGCTGTGCTTGTTTCAGTTTAATGGTTGTTATTGTTCCTTTTGTTTCCATAGATTTTTTTTTATCTTTGATTATTTTAGAAACACTCACTCTCCCCTTAATTATTTTAACAATAGTATTTTTTATATTTATATTTAATCATGTTATAATCTAATTTAAGTAATAATTAAACTAATTAAAGGGCCTTTTGTGGCTTTTTATAAGTTTGGGAGTTATCAGGACACATGGGAGGCTGGATCTGTTGTGTTGTGCTTTGTGTGCTGCCTTGGATGTGGCAGCAGATGGTGCTGTTGGGATTCTTTGTGTTAAGAACATGATGCAGTGCGTCTCACTGCCTGAATGTGCGTATATATAAAACAAAGGAATACATGAGGACAGTGTGCTTGAATAATATAATTAGTTAAATACCTTTAACTCTTCTCCTGTCTAAATTAAGGACTCCTTAGCAAATACGACTGGAATCTACCCTGGCGGCATTGAACATAACTAACGAGTGCCAGTCCATTTGAACACCTCACTCATAGTCAACAACCTGTCCTGTATATCTGTAAGTTGGATTAGAACTACCAGGAGAAAAGCCCAACCAGACATGGACAGAATGCGGCTTCTTACAATTTATTTTTTATTTTCATAGTATTTTTACAGTAACATGAAGATCACCGATTTAAACCCTATATGGTAATTAGTACAGCATTCTGTACATTATACAGTAGGATGCTTTACACCAAAAAATTACACTACACAGATGCAAAATGCCATTTGCAGAAGTGATGGGTAAAATGTCTTGTTTCGGGCACACTCGGAGCCAGGGGTTCCATTTCAAATGGGCATCCTTGTGATTTCAGAGCCAGTCCTTTATCTGTGTGGTCAGACCACATGTGAGCAGGTGAAGACTTGGCTGTTCCTTCCGTGCTCTTCATGTGGTCCATTGGTGGAAGGTCCTGTGAACTGACTACAACAAACAGGCTGAATTAAACTGATTCAGATGGAGTCTTCAAAATGGTGCTAACTTGTGGCGCCTCTGCCTCTGTGGATGAACAGCTAATTGCATTTTTAAGCTTCTTATTTGTGTTAATCATAAAGAAAGGACAAAATGAAGCATAGCAGGATGAGAAGAAGAGTCTCATGTCTACGATGGAAGGTGGCACGCTAGACACGGTCAACATGTAAATATAGATGGTATTGTCGATTCCAAAGAAGAAGGCGTACAATGTCACCAGCGAGACAACAGTCTTGGCGGCTCTGGTTTCAGCTGCTGAGCCCTGATTCCTGCCAGTGCTGTTAAATGTTTTCATCTGCTTTCCATGCCGATGCAGAATGAGGAGGATATGGGAGCTTGCTGTTATCATGAGGGATAAGAAGATAAAATCTCTGGCAGAGATTGATGCTCCACTCAGCACATAACCTAGTTGGTCCCTGAAATCAACATGGCAGAAACCCAGGTTGAGAGTGAACCTAGGTATGGTGCCATTCCTGGGGGAGATGGCGAAGAGCACTGCAACGACATCGATGGACATGTTAACCACACATAGCGCACTGAAAGTGGGAAGCACAAGTTGGGGCAGATTGGCCTTGAGGGCATTCAGTCTAGATGTGGCAGGAGCAATTGTTATGGATTGAAAGACGCTCAGCATGCAGGTGACAGAAACAGACAGAGCCCTTGATATCCGGTATATATAGACGACAACTTTACAGCCCATGTCGTTCAGGGAGGCAGGAAAACCAAACTCAATTAGTGTCTGTGGCACCCCTCTGGTTAGGATTATCATCAGGTTCACAAAGGAAAGATAAGTAAGGATGATGTCCACTGGATGTAAGCGATGGTTAGAGGAGATCAGACAACTGTAAATGAGCAGGACCATCACATTACCCAGAATCCCCAGGCTAGTTTGTAAAAGGAAGGAAACCCCTTTGACTGTCATGCAGAGATCCATCGTTAGTGACAGGTAATGGTCAGTTCCTAAAATCTTTACCAAGACAAAAAAGGAAACATGGATTAGGTGAACCCATATTGAAGGAATGCATCACATATATAAATTACTAAAAATGTGACAATTCTTTATGGTTGCTTTTTGTTCAGAGTTACAGAGTTTTTGGTTGATATTTTCCTTGTGGCATGAAATTATGGATAGTAGTGGGGGTTTTATTTGACAAAAATATGTTTTATCCATTTTAGTTAACTCCTATTCTAAATCAGCAAAGGATAAGATGCCAGCCTTTATTCAATCATGGCTGACCAATTTATAGTTCATGAATCTCAAAATGGTACACCTTTAAAAGTAGAAAGTGCAATAAACTAATACAAATACATGAAGAATGTTTGTAGGCTGGGAAAAGAATGAAAGTCCCTGGAGTTACACGGTGATAACTGCTGTGCCACCCTTAGAGAACCCAGCCAGAGGATAATTCATAAACAGAAATCTCTAAAGGTTAATTTGTAAAAAGGAGCCTCATAATTACCAGAGTGTGTTAGTGGATGAGGACCTGAGCTCATAACCACAACAGCTGCAGTCTTAATGCCTGCATCTAATCCACTGTGACCCTGAGCATGTCCCTTTCTTTCTTTTTCTCTCTTTAACTATATATACATACTAGCCATCACCCACATAGCAGTGAAACAGGACAAACTTTAAAAATCAATAAAGAGGTATCGCTAGCTATGCGGATGCAAGTTACACTCCAAAACGTGGCGACAGGTAGAGCAACTAGAACAGAGACTGCCACATGAGTGAGGAGAGCCATGTCCAGCTCCCCACTCCTGATGTCACTCTTCCCCCTCCCCTCGGCCCACAGCCGCTACTCTCGGATTAGCGTGAATAAATCGCTTCTGCAAGTGAACTTTGATACTTAGCATGATGAGAGAAGTCGCAAAATCAACTGGAATGTTCAAGCAAATTATAGAAAAAACCCCAATCTAAATCCTTTAAGTAGTTCTCTCATGAAAAGTGGACAGACATACAGACAGACATTGGATTTTATCTATAAAGATTTTTTATATATATATTTTTATTTTTAATAAATTTGCAAAAATCTCAAGTAAACTTTTTTCACGTTGTCATTATGGGGTGTTGTGTGTAGAATTCTGAGGAAAAAAATGAATTTAATCCATTTTGGAATAAGGCTGTAACATAAAATGTGGAAAAAGTGATGCGCTGTGAATACTTTCCGAGTGCACTGTATATATTCAGACACCTTGGATTATTTTGCCCTCTTTACCCTTCAGTCTATGCACAGTAACCCATGTTTTCAGAATGGTCTGAGAATAAAAATAAAAATTTAATTTCTCATTCATATAAGTATTCAGACCCTTTGCGGTGGCATACCAAATTGTGGTCAGGTCCATCCTGTTTACTTTAATGATCTTTGAGATGTGCCTAGAACTTGATTGGAGTCCACCTATGGTAAAGTAAATTGAATGGACGTCATTTAGAAAGGTATGCACCTGTTTACATAAGGTACCACCATTTGCAATGCATGTTAGAACAAAAAACAAGCCAAGAAGTCCAAAGAACTCGCTATACACCATCTCAATCAAACTGGTGAGGAGTAGATCAGGACAGGGGTATAAAACAATTTGTAAAGCTTTGAATGTTTCCAGGAGCAATGATTGTGAATTGGAACAAGTTTGGAATCTTCAGAGAGTTGGCTGTCCAGCCAACCTGAGTACCTGAGCAAGAAGTGGGGAGAAGACTAAGAATGTAAAGGTCACTCTAACAGCACTTTAGAAGTCCTCTGTGAGATGGGGGAACCAGTCAGAATGATGACCATTTCAGCATACTTCATCAATCAGGCGTTTATAGCAGAGTGGCTGAAAGGAAGCCACTCTTAAGTAAAAGGCGTATGAGAACCTGCTTAAAGTTTGCCATATGGAATTTAAAGGACTCTGAGAGCATCTGAAAAAGATTCTCTAGTATGATTAAACAAAAACTGAACTCTATGGATATGGATGAAGACCGGGCTCTGCTCATCACCTGCCTAATACTATCCTTACTGTGAAACATGGTGGTGGCAGCATCACGCTATGGGAATGCATTTCAGTGGCAGAGTCACAGAGACTGGTTATAACTGAGCGAAGGATGAATGAAGCCAAATGCAGAGAGGTTCACTTTTTGAGCATGACAATGACCTGAAGCATAAAGCCAAAACAACACTGGAGTGGCTACAGAACAAGTCTCCTCTGTCCTTGAGTAGCCCAGATTTAAACCCTATGGAACAACTGTGGAGACTCTTGAAGATAGATGTTTATAGATACTTCCCATCTAATCTAATGAACTTTGAGAGGATCTACTAGAAGAAAGGGATAAACTGCCCATATCCTGGTGTGCCAAGCCTGTAGAGACTTACTAAAGACATCTCTCAAAGCTGGAATTGTGGCCAAAAGGGACTTATACAAAGTATGAAGTTAAGAGTCTGAATACTTACATAAATTAAATATTTCAGTTTTTGATTTTTAATGAAACTGCAAACCTTTCTGAAACCATGCTTTCACTTTACCATTATGGGAGATTGAGTGTAGATTGATGGGCAATAATGGCAAATATATCCATTTTAAATGAAATCTACAGTAATCCCTCCTCCATCGCGGGGGTTGCGTTCCAGAGCCACCCGCAAAATAAGAAAATCCGCGAAGTAGAAACCATATGTTTATATGGTTATTTTTATATTGTCATGCTTGGGTCACAGATTTGCGCAGAAACACAGGAGGTTGTAGAGAGACGGGAACGTTATTCAAACACTGCAAACAAACATTTGTCTCTTTTTCAAAAGTTTAAACTGTGCTCCATGACAAGACAGAGATGACAGTTCCATCTCACAATTAAAAGAATGCAAACATATCTTCCTCTTCAAAGGAGTGCGTGTCAGGAGCACAGAATGTCACATAGATAGAGAAAACAATCTCTAGCAAACAAATCAATAGGGCTGTTTGGCTTTTAAGTATGCGAAGCACCGCGGCACAAAGCTGTTGAAGGCGGCAGCTCACACCCCCTCCGTCAGGAGCAGAGAGAGAGAGAGATAGAGAGAGAGACAGAGTTTGTTTTTCAATCAAAAATCAATACGTGCCCTTTGAGCTTTTAAGTATGTGAAGCACCGTGCAGCATGTCGTTTCAGGAAGCAGCTGCACAAAAGATAGCAACGTGAACATAATCTTTCAGCATTTTTAGACGAGCGTCCGTATCGTCTAGGTGTGCGAACAGCCCCCCTGCTCAATCCCCCTACGTCAGGATCAGAGAAAGTCAGCGCAAGAGAGAGAGAAAAGTAAGCTGGGTAGCTTCTCAGCCATCTGCCAATAGCGTCCCTTGTATGAAATCAACTGGGCAAACCAATTGAGGAAGCATGTACCAGAAATTAAAAGACCCATTGTCTGCAGAAACCCGCGAACCAGCAAAAAATCTGTGATATATATTTAAATATGCTTACATATAAAATCCGCGATGAAGTGAAGCCGCGAAAGGCGAAGCGCGATATAGCGAGGGATCACAGTACAACACAATGAAATGTACAGAAAGTGAGGGAGTCTGAATACTTTCTGTATCCACTGTGTGTGTACGTGTATTTTATATATGAGGGACATTCAGAAAGTTTCCTCACTTTTTTAACTCCATTTATTAAGAATTTCAAAAACAAATTACATCACTTTTCTACATAGTTGCCTTCTCTCTGCGATACAATTTTCCCAGCTTTTTAATGCCCAATTAATACTCCTCCTGCCTTCACCTTTTCCAACTAAAATATAAAAGTGTGGGAACTTTTTGAACATCCCTCGTATAATGATACATAGTGAGTAATGAGAAGAATTGAAAAAAATAATGCAGTGATGAGCTGGCCTTGAAATACCAACAATTTCTCTAGTTAAAAAGCCCCATTGAAAATACATATGATAGCCTCCCTCCAAAGGCACCAGTTAAATCAGAAGAGAGAAAAAAACATCAAAAGCGAATGTTTTAAAGTGAAGCATCATTTTTAAAGACAGTAATACATTTTGCAAATTGAGTAAGACATCACAGATTTTAATGCCATCCCTTAATAAGTAACAGTTTACAGCACTACAAAAAATGACATTGAGGGTCTTTTCTTCACTCTGAGTAGCACCAGAGAGGGCAGCCAGGAGATCCTGGTTTAAAGTGCTGGCTGTCCAAGTTGGGTGGCTGGACAGTAGCAGTGAAGGTAAAGAATGTAAAGAAAATGCAATGTCTTTCAAAAGTTTGGGTGAGACCATTCAAACAAATATTTGATAACATTTATATGGTAATACTTTAGTTTAGGTACTGCAAAAATATATCTATTACTCGTTGACTCTTATGTAACAAAACCTTTACAAAGGCTTCTTTTGGTCTTCATAACACATACACAACTTCAGCAGATTGGCTATTCAGCTCTGTGCAGTGTGGCATATTGACATGATAGTAAAATTGTTAATATGAATGATTCACAGGTCTGATACTAAATATATAACATCAAGAGAAATTCGTTTCAGTTAAGCGACCTCAGTGGCCCCCAAAGTGATGTTTTGTTAGGAGGTCACATCGAAGAGATGAAGAAACACTCTACTGCGGCTTTGTATGTGTTATGAAAACCCAAAGGAGTGTTTGTTAAGGTCTTGTTACATAATAGTAAATGAGTAACGGATGCATTTTTGCACTACCTAAGCTGAAGTCTTACTATTATATATACACACAGTAATTAATGGTATATATAGTTTTGTGTGTGTCTTATGGTGTTATATTATTGTCAGCTGCTCTAATGAGACCTGCAACTAAGAATGTGCTGTAATTTTAACCTGTAAAATAGTACTCTGCACACATGACAATGAACATTTTCACGTTGTAATACAAAAAAATACCTCAAGTGGGCTGCACACTGTTTAGCACTGTTGTCCAAATTCTGGCCAGGTCACTATGTATGGCGTTTGAATGTTTTGCCTGTGTCTTCATATGTTTTGGTACAAGTACTCCAGTTTTCCTCCCACATCCTAAAGACATACATATCAGATTCATCAATGACTCCTAATCTGTCCATTATGATGATATGTGTGAGTGAGAAAATCCTCAGACGGACAGATATCAAGTCCAGGGTTGGTTTCTGCTCTGTATTCAGTTCTGTTAGAATAAACTCTGACTCAGTTGTCCCATCTGTCATTAAGTAATGTGGTTAGCACTGTCAAGTTAAAATTGTCTTAAACATTTGTTATTATTTCATAACACTTTCAGAACTTACCTATGCCTTATGGGCCAGCAGTGCTCTCACATCTCTGGTGGTAGTCAATGCCAATATAAAAATGACAAAATCCCATAAATCCTGTGGACTGATGACTGCTAAATGTCTACTTTTGAACAAATAGCAAAGAATTTCCTCAGCATATTTAGACACTAAAATTTTAAAGGTATTGCAGCAAATATCCAAGCTATATAGTTGTACCACTGCTGCTTTTGCTTATTTATACCTGACAAAGGTCCTCCAGGATGGCAACATGTTGAACAGAAAAGACAAGGCAGTCACCCTTGAGGTCACATTAAGGATTTCTTAATGAAGAGGCATGTGGTGGAGTAACTGATGTAAACAGACCTGCCATGACCTGCCATGTTATTCATTTGTGAGTGTCATTGATATTTTGGGCTTAATTGTTGCTTACTTTTATTACTGCCGGTAATAAGAAAGAAAAAGAAATCATCAACCTTCAATTGATGTGTGTGTCAGAATCATTGTCATTTAAGACCAAATATCATTCAGATAGATAGATAGATGGATAGATGGAGATATATATATATATATATATATATATATATATATATATATATATATATATATATATATATATATATATACAGTGCATCTGGAAAGTATTCACAGCACACCACTTTTTCCACATTTTGTTATGTTACAGCCTTATTCCAAAATGGATTAAATTCATTTTTTTCCTCAGAATTCTACACACAACACCTCATAATGACAACATGAAAAAAGTTTACTTGAGAGTTTTGCAAATTTATTAAAAATAAAAAATTGAGAAAGCACATGTACATATATATATTCACAGCCTTTGCCATGAAGCTCAAAATTGAGCTCAGGTGCATCCTGTTTCCCCTGATCATCCTTGAGATGTTTCTGCAGCTTAATTGGAGTCCACCTGTGGTAAATTCAGTTGACTGGTCATGATTTGGAAAGGCACACACCTGTCTATATAAGGTCCCACCGTTGACAGTTCATGTCAGAGCACAAACTAAGCATGAAGTCAAAGGAATTGTCTGTACACCTCCGGGACAGGATTGTCTTGAGGCACAAATCTGAGGAAGGTTACAGAAAAATTTCTGCTGCTTTGAAGGTTCCAATGAGCACAGTGGCCTCCATCATCCGTAAGTGGAAGTTCGAAACCACCAGGACTCTTCCTAGAGCTGGCCGGCCATCTAAACTGAGTGATCGGGGGAGAAGGGTCTTAGTCAGGGAGGTGACCAAGAACCCGATGGTCACTCTCTCAGAGCTCCAGAGGTCCTCTGTGGAGAGAGGAGAACCTTTCAGAAGGACAACTATCTCTGCAGCAATCCACCAATCAGGTCTGTATGGTAGAGTGGCCAGACGGAAGCCACTCCTTAGTAAAAGGCACATGGCAGCCCGCCTGGAGTTTGCCAAAAGGCACCTGAAGGACTCTCAGACCATGAGAAAGAAAATGTTTGAACTCTTTGGTGTGAATACCAGGCGTCACGTTTGGAGGAAACCAGGCACCGCTCATCAACAGGCCAATACCATCCCTACAGTGAAGCATGGTGGTGGCAGCATCATGCTGTGGGGATGTTTTTCAGCGGCAGGGACTGGGAGACTAGTCAGGATAAAGGGAAAGATGACTGCAGCGATGTATAGAGACATCCTGGATGAAAACCTGCTCCAGAGCGCTCTTGGCCTCAGACTGGGGCGTCGGTTAATCTTTCAGCAGGACAATGACCTTAAGCACACAGCCAAGATATCAAAGGAGTGGCCTCAGGACAGGGCGGCACGGTGGCGCAGTGGGTAGCGCTGCTGCCTCGCAGTTGGGACACCTGGGGACCTGGGTTCGATTCCCGGGTCCTTCCTGCGTGGAGTTTGCATGTTCTCCCCGTGTCTGCGTGGGTTTCCTCCGGGCGCTCCGGTTTCCTCCCACATTCCAAAGACATGCAGGTTAGGTGGATTGGCGATTCTGCATTGGCCCTAGTGTGTGCTTGGTGTGTGGGTGTGTTTGTGTGTGTCCTTCGGTGGGTTGGCACCCTGCCCAGGATTGGTTCCTGCCTTGTGCCCTGTGTTGGCTGGGATTGGCTCCAGCAGACCCCCGTGACCCTGTGTTTGGATTCAGCGGGTTGGAAAATGGATGGATGGATGGGCCTCAGGACAACTCTGTGAATGTTCTTGAGTGGCCCAGCCAGAGCCCAGAGTTGAATCCGATTAAACATCTCTGGAGAGATCTTAAAATGGCTGTGAGCCGACGCTTCCCATCCAACCTGATGGAGCTTGAGAAGTGCTTGCAAAGAGGAATGGGCGAAACTGGCCAAGGATTGGTGTGCCAAGCTTGTGGCATCATATTCAAAAAGACTTGAGGCTGTAATTGCTGCCAAAGGTGCATCAACAAAGTATTGAGCAAAGGCTGTGAATACTTATGTACATGTGATTTCTCAGTTTTTTTTGTTTTTAATAAATTTGCAAAAACCTCAAGTAAACTTTTTTCACGTTGTCATTATGGGGTGTTGTGTGTAGAATTCCGAGGAAAAAAATGAATTTAATCCATTTTGGAATAAGGCTGTAACATAACAAAATGTGGAAAAAGTGATGCGCTGTGAATACTTTCCGGATGCACTGTATATATATATGAATATATTAGGGCTGTCAAACTTAACGCGTTATGCACTCTAACTTTAACGCCGTTAAAAAAAATTAGTGCTGTTAACGCAGGTTATTTCTGACCCTCTACGAAATTCCTGTAATTCAATCTGAGCCTGCAAACTGAATGCGTGCCACCTCTAGCCTTCAAGTTATTTCTCAGTAGCAGTTACTCCAAATTCCTAATTGTTAAATAATGGAAAAAGGTCTATTAAATGGGAAGTACAGTTTCAAAACTTGCCCGACGGCTCACTCGATAAAACTTAGGTTGTGTGTAGTTACTGTCAAGCCGAGTTTAGTTATCACCGGAGAACAAGCAGCCTACAATATCAAATGCAAGCCAAGCATTCATTTTACATTAATAGCATTAGCATGGGTATTATGCAACAAACCAAGCTCGACATTGTTTGGCATAAACCAATGGACATGTCAACCTCCAGCAAATTAACTGTAGCAATTGCTAAATGGATAGCCACAGCATGCAGGTCGATTTATATAGTGTAGGGCGAAAGTTTGCGCAACATAATTCGGATCGCGTCCAACGACCCAACTTATGAATTTCCCTTGAGAGCCACTGTCGTAACTAGGATACAAGAGCTGTATGATTCAGAGAGGGCAAAACTAGCTAAGGAGTTGAAGATCACGGAGACAGTTGCCCTTCTTGTGACTACTGGACATCACTTGGAAATCATAGCTACTTCGGGGTTACAACCCATTATATCGAAGAACAGTGGAAACTGCATTCACATGCTTTGACGGTCATGAAAACATCGGAGAGACATCATGCCGAAACGTGCCAAACATTTTATGGATGTAGCAAAGCAGTGGAACGTTGAGAATAAAGTAAGCACACTCAGTACAGATAGTGCATGAAATTTAATTTTAGCGGTGAGACAGCTGCTTTTCAAACACTTGCCATTCATCGCACACAGCATTCACCATTCTGTCTTAGTGTATATGCAGAATAGTGCATTTGACGGCGTATTTTCCAAATGCAGAAAGGTGGAGTGGCACTTCAAGCACAGTCCATCAAATACTGCAGATCTTAAGAAATAGCAAGTCGCACATGGCCTGAAGATTGAGACACTCGTACAAGACGTACCGACTAGATAGAACTCCACTCTGGAGATGGTGAAATGTGTGCGAAGAAACAAACAATGACTAAGAGATGCACTAGCCCTACATAAAACTAACATGGTCATGCCAACAAATGCTGAGCTGAAGAAACTTCAGAAGCTGGAGGCATTGCTCAAGCCCTGCAGGTAAAACACACTTTTTTTTTATCTTCTAGCAATCTGGCACGCTGTTATTGAAAAATGTGCATCTCCATCGATCATTAAATACACATAGTGGGAGTGTGGAGTCTCTTACTTTAGCGGCAAGTTTTTTTTTCATTCTGTCGGCTATTTGGCCAGTCATTTAGCATATGGTTTGTCAAAAGTCGGATTGATGTTTATGCCATTTTAATGTAGTAGATATGAGTGGGCCAATGTGAGTGGGCCAGTACGCAATGTTTACTTAGATTTTAAGTACCTCCTCATTAACTTTTATTTTTTTGTGTGTCATTAGCAGCGGTCACAGATGATCACATGCCATATGGGTTTTTTATTTACTTTGTTTTCTGAAAGGCTTTGCTTATACGTCATTCCATTTTAAAATCGGGTTTCCAGTAATGTACGGCATTGTGCCTGCCAACATTTCTCCCAATGCTTATCAGTACCTGCAAAACATTGGATTGATCATAAAAAAAGAATCTTTTATTCACTGTGCATTAAACTGGTATGTTCTTTGTGTCAGATAATGAGACATTCAGTGGCAGGGGCTGCCTCCTCACATGATGCAACAGTAGTAGCGCAGAGTTTAAGTTGGATTGGGAGGGGGGCTTGCCATCCTCTACTTGTTGCCTATTCTCTCCTGTGAATGTTGTGATACTACATTATAGTACATCCACAAAGAATGTTTTTTAATTTTTTAATTTCGATTAAAAAAAAAAAAACTGTTGTACTGTGCAGACCTAATAAAGTCCAGTTATAGTTAAGTATGACTACCTCTATGTAGTCCTCAAGTCTGTCTTACAGCTGTTTTGGCATTGTTTTTATGTATGAGTGAATACAAATGCATACAAGGCCCTCACAATTTAATTGATATTGAATTGATTTTGGGAGATACTTTACTGAACTCCTTGGAGGAGAGAAGTTTGTTTCATATTCAGTGGTGCTGCCCGCTTTATGCCATCTGCCTTGGGTGATGGAGAGTTCAGAGGATGACCCAGCCAATATAATAAAGTTCAAGCAAACCTTCATCATCATCTGTTTTACAATATAAGCCCAATTGTTTGTTTTCTATGTTCAGTATCGCACAGCCCTAGAGTATGATTGAATAAAGCCTCCTCACAGTTGAAGTTTTGTCTTTTTTCCTCATGTTCCAGTTACCTGAATACGTGAAGTACATTTATATGCCCTTATATTGTGTCTGTTCTTCTTAATATGGTCTGATTGTGCTTAAAAATCTTTGTGGTAAAATTTCAACATTAAAAAAAGAATAAATTTGAGATTAATCACGATTAATTACACAAAGTCGTGCGATTAATCGCAATTAAACTTTTTGTTCACTTGACAGAACTAATATAGATAGATAGATAGATAGATAGATAGATAGATAGATAGATAGATAGATAGATAGATAGATAGATAGATAGATAGATAGATAGATAGATAGATAGATAGATTTGAAGTCAGACATTTACATACACTTAGGGTGAATTCTTTAAAACTCACTTAATAACACCACCATAGATTTTACACTAACCAACTATAAATTTAGCATATCATTTAAGACATCTACTTTGTGCAGGGCAAAACTCATTTTTTCCAACGTTGTTCACTGACTGAGTGTTTCACCTTTTACTGATCATATTACAATTCAGGTGGGTCACAAGTTTACATACACTTTGTTAATATTTGGTAGCATATCCTTTAAATTGTTTAACTTCAGTTAAACATTTTGGGTAGCCTTCCACAAGCTCCTTACAGTAAGTTGCTGGAATTTTCGCCTATTCCTCCAAACAGAACTGGTGTAACTGGGACAGTTCTGTAGGGCTCCTTGCTCGCATACGATTTTTCAGTTCTGCCCAAAAATGTTTAATCTGATTGAGGTTGGGTCTTTGTGATTGGCACTCTGATACCTTGACCTTGTTGTCCTTAAGCCATTTTGCCACAATTTTGGAGGTACACTTGTGGTCATTGTCCATATGGAAGACCCATTTACGACTGAGCTTCATCTTCCTTGCTGAGCTCTTGTAATGTTCCTACAGTATATCTACATAATTTTCCTTCCTCATGATGCCATCTATTTTGTGAAGTGCACCAGTCCCTCCTGTGGTAAAGCACCCCAACAACATAATGCTTCCCCGACTATGCTTGACGGTTGGGATGGTGTTCTTTGGCTTACAAGCATCACCCTTTTTCCTCCAAACATAACATTGGTTATTATGGCCAAATCTTTTATCTTGCATTAATCAGACCAGAAGACATTTCTCCAGAAGGTAAGATCCTTATCCACATGTGCCATGGCAAACTGCAGTCTTGTTTTTTTATGGAGGCTTTGGATCAGTAGCTTTGTTCTTGCTGAGCAGCCTTTCAGGTTATGTGGATATAGGACTTGTTTTACTGTGGATATTGATATAAGTTCCTTTACTGTTATTGTGGGATTGATTTGCACTTTTTATGCTAAAGTACATTAAGACAGAATGTATCTCCTTCCTTAGCAATATGACGGCTGCGTTTATACTTGCGTATTATTGTTTGTACAGATGAACATTGAACCTTCAGGTGTTTGGAAACTGTTCCCAAAGATGAACCAGATTTGTGGAGGTCCACAATTATTTTCTGAGGTCTTGGCTGATTTCTTTGGATTTTCCCATTATGTCAATTAAAGATTCAGTGAGTTTGATGGTAGGTCTTAACACACATCCACATGTTGACTCCAGTTAGGCTAACTGGCTATCAGAAGCTAATTGTCTAATTGCCTAAAGGCTTGACATCATTTTCTGGAATTTTCAAGCTATTTAAAGACACAGTTAACAAAGTGTGTGTAAACTTGTGGCCCACTGGAGTTGTGATATAGTTAATAAAAAGTGAAATAATCTGTCTGTGAACATTGTTAGAAAAAAATCTTTTGTCCTGCACAAAGTAGACAGCAGACATCTTAAATCATTTGCCGAATTTATACATTTTTAGTATAAAATCTACAGAGGGGTTATACATCCTAAGTGTATTTAAACTTCTGACTTCAACTGTAGATATATAGGCATATATAAAGGCATATGATAGATAGATAGATAGATAGATAGATAGATAGATAGATAGATAGATAGATAGATAGATAGATAGATAGATAGATAGATAGATTTGACATACTACATGATAGATACTGTAGATGGATTGGTGATGCTAAAGGTGATCAATCAGAGAGCAGAATCACTTTATCACATTGTCTAATCTGACAGTTATGTGTGATCTGCCTTCTTAGACTGACGTCTGTTTATTTCCTGTCTGGCCGGTAGGGTGCGCTAATGTCCTTTTCCTTAATCCAAAGTAAGGATGAAAAGAAGAGTACAAAAGGGTGGTTTTATTATACACAAGGGAGAAATGGCATTAGGGAGCAAATTACACTTAGGGAAAACAAATAAGTCTAACAGCCTCATTGGACCTACCTACACAGGTTTTGTCTCTAACTGTCAATCTAGGGTGCCTATTACAACTAAACATAACAATAGATAGATAGATAGATAGATAGATAGATAGATAGATAGATAGATAGATAGATAGATAGATAGATAGATAGATAGATAGATAGATAGATAGATAGATAGATAGATAGATAGATACTTTATTAATCCCAAGGGAAAATTCACAGGAGCTGCTGAAAATAACAACCACCACTACTCAAAATACATTTCATACTTTGTATGCTATCCCTGACTTCTCCTCCACTTGCAAACATCTATAATCCTGACTCCAGGCTATCTGGCCAAAAAGGTCTGTTACATCTCCACCTGTTAACATTTCTTTCAAGAATTACTTTTGTTTTAAGGCTGTTTTTTGGACCAGGGACACCATGTTAGAGCTTCTCCTAATGATGCTGTCCATGCAAACCCTACAAGGACTTGTTCGTATTAGAAGGGCTTTATTCATAACATGTGGCGACCTCCTGTCCCCAACAGGGCTGAGCCTCACACCTCTCACTAAACAACTGTGGCCCAGAATGTCAAATGATGTCTTTTGATTTTGTGCATTTGTACAAAAGAACACAAGTCATGGTATAGTAGTTAATGTTGTCACCTCATAGCTCCAAGGACTGGGGATTGCCTAGACTAAATAATAATAATAATAATAATTCATTCCATTTATATAGCACTTTTCTCACTACTCAAAGCACTCTCCACACAGGGAGGACCTGGGAAGCAAACCCACAATCTCCTTACTGCAAAGCAGCAGCACTACCACTGCACCACCTGTGAGACTAGTCACTGACTGTGTTAGGTTTGTATATATTTCTCATATTCACATAGCTTTTTACTTTCTTGACCTTTCCAATAGACAGATTAACTGGTCATTCTATATGAACCTTCCATGGTGAGTGCATCATGTGATGATTTGGTGTTGGTTTCTCCATTTCAGTCCATTTCCCCTCCATAGGTTCTGGTGTACACCATTCCTGACCTTAGGAAATGCATAGTGTCACAGAAGTGAGCCTGAGGAGTGTCCCAGGGCAAAGACTAAAGGTGGAATACAATCGCTAACCCAATTTCTCCTTCCATCTTTACAGTGACAGAGAACCTCTGGAAGAATCCTTAAGTCACTTCCACATTTACACCACAAGCCACACCTCCATCTGTTTTGCAATTTTATTTATTAGACTGAGAAATAACAATTAATGATTGTACATACTGTGTAATGTTTTACATTTGCAGAATAAAAGCCGATTTAAACTGTGGAGCTGAGAGTGTCCACTGAGTGAGTTGTCTTCTCTGGTATGTAGACCCGAAGTTTGGCCTGAACCTTGGGATTAGTGGCGATGATCACGACGGGGCACACTGAAGTATAGAGCATGGTGAAGTACATTCTGATGTCAGAAATGAGGGGCTCAACCCACACACCTGAGATCGAGTACAGCCACATGACACAATCAATGCCAAAGAAGACCACGTAGATAGTGACGAGAGTAACCACAGCACGGGATGCTTTCACTTCAGCTCGGGCTCCTAGCTGTGCTCGATCTGATGATCGGATGCTCTTCACCTTCTTGCTGTGTCGGTAGAGAAGCAGCAAGATGTATCCGCTCATGATGGTCATCAGCACTATAAACACAAGATCTCTCATCATGACTGCCATGCCAATCCCAAAGAGTGCTGTGAATGTGTAGAAGGTGGCATAGCAGAATTCAATGTTGAACGTGTATGGAAGCATAGTATTGTTAACAAGGTTTGCAACACCATGAATGGCAGTACTGATACATGACACAAAGTAGAGCACATACAGCAACATCACTGTAAGCGTCAGGAACCTGGGAATTTGTGACTTCAGTGTGTCAAGTTTGGAGGAGGCAGGAGAGATCACCACAGCCTGATACGTACTTAGCAGGCATGTTAGACTAATGGAGAGGCCCCTGAATGAGCGGAAAGACAAGATGATTAATTTACAACCTAGGTCACTAAACATCAGCTTGTAGCCAAATGTGTGTAGCGTCTGGGGAATCCCACGAGTGCAGTCCAGCATTAGGTTAGAAAAGGTGAGATGACACAGGATGACGTCTGCAGTCAGCAATCTTCTGTCATTGCGTAGGGCACGTAAGAAGGCAAAGCAGATGGCCAGATTGGATGGAATGCCAATGACAGTCAGCAGAAGGAAAGCGTAGGGTCGAATTGCAGCTCTCGTGTCCACAGGGGGCATTGTAAGAGTTGACAAGCTGCAAGAACAAGTGGAAAACATCACAGAGCTAAGTGCAGAATTAACAAAAAGCTTCATGGCTTCCAAACTAGCAATCACGAAATACGTCTAATTCAGTGGTTCCCAAACTCGGTCCTGAGGACCCACTGTGGCTGCAGGTTATTATTCCAGCTGAATTCACAATTAGTGATAATAATTGATCTAATTTATTTAGATGGTCTTTTTCCCATCTCTTATTCTGCCTTAAGAAAAGCACAGCAATATGATTTTTACATTTATAAGACAATTAGAAATATTTCTAGTTTTGCTTTAACTGTTTACCTCTCTTTTGTTGTTGTCCTATTGTTTTGTTAATTTTTTGTACAGTTTGCATCCTTTATTGTATCCTAATAATGATAATTAATATAAACAGAACTGACAGCCAGGTTAACATTACTGAATGTTGAAAGGCTGCAAAAACTTTAGCGTCAGGCCCACTAATTAGTAGATAAATTAAACAATCAGAACTCCTGGAAAAGCAGAATGAAAATCAGGGTGAAATTTGTTAAAAAGTTAAAAAAAAGAAAAAAAAATCCCGTTATCACTACTTAGTATATTTTAATTTTTTTTTACCAAACCTAGTTTTCCAATTTCTATAATGTTCCCCAAACACAGAATCTGGGCAATGACAGTTCACTTAATTAGCCCAGGATTCCAATTAAAAAGAGAAGCTGGTTAGAAACAAAAACATGCAGGCACAGTGGGTTCCCAGGACTGAGGTTGGGAAGCACGGGTCTAAATTGATATTCCTGCCTTTAGCTTGAGGTTTGTCTGTATTCAAATTATAGTGCCAACTTGATCTTAAATAACCATCCATCCATCTTCTGTACCCACTTGTCTTTTCCCAGAATTCCTAGGTGCAAGGCAGAGTGCAAAGTTGCACTGGGTGTCAATGAATTTTAGGGCATCCAATTGTAGAGTAATCAAAGTAGTTCTTACAATTAATATAACAGTCTACATGATGAAAATGCTTGTCCAGGAGAAAAGCCACACAGACATAAGGAGAACATTTACATTCCACACAGGCATTTGTACCCATGTCAGTAGGGTTTTGAGGCATCAGCACACCATCCGGTATTCTATATACTTCTGAAAAATGACCGCATAATGGCACAGAATTTAGCTTCATGGATCCACTGGAGCTGAATCTCACACCTGGTAATTTATTGTAACTGTTTAGTTTGTCTGTTCCCTTCATGTCTTTGTTAGTTATTCTCCCCAAGATGTGCAGGTTAGGTTACCTGGCAATTCAAAATTAGCTGAATGTGAGTGTGGATGTTTGGGAGTATGCCCTGTGATGGACTGGCAGCCCGTTCTGGGCTGGTTGCTGCTGAATTGGACTAAATAGCTGTAAGAATGGTTCGTTCCAACCCCATTTCTTGAATGCATACTGGGTAGCCACACCCCACACTGGCAGTATAGAACACAATCATACTGCAAATTTAAAATCCATCCATTATCCAACCCGCTGAATCCAAACACAGGGTCACGGGGGTCTGCTGGAGCCAATCCCAGCCAACACAGGGCACAAGGCAGGGAACCAATCCTGGGCAGGGTGCCAACCAACCGCAGGCAAATTTAAAATAAACATCCTAAAGCATACTGAGCATCCATTCATTTGTTGATCCATACACTGAACTTGTTAGTGTCCATTTCAACATTACATGGCTCTAGAGCCGTTCCTAACATATCAACTAAAAGACAAGAATCAGACATGAACAGGATGCCAGTTAATCTGCCTGTTGTATATCCTTTGGCTGAGTTACTAGAGTAGAAATGGGAAGAACTGACAAACTGCACACAAGATATTAGGAAATTAATCCAGGGGTTCAAGAGCTGCCAGACAGAAAGGTTGCCAACTGCACCACTTCAATCTTTAAAAAGCAAATTCTTAACAAATTAACACATCCCTATTGATAACCAAGCTGATTTTTCTGTTAATAAATTCTGAAATGAAAATTAAAGTCTTTCTGGTATTTATACGTAAAAATATGGAGACAGCTCAGGGCATGGTAGATACTCAGTTAACAAGGGAACACACACATCTACCAAAGAAATGATAGGGCACCAACCAGTCCGGCAGTTTTAATAACTAATGAGTCCAAAATAAATGGGTGCTTAGTGGCACTAATAACAGTAAAGGGAAGGCAATATCAGTTCCTGAGATTAAGAATTGTCAAGTAGGCGTTCCGTCCGGCGGTCTGCTCATCCTGCAGTGAGATGACCACTGCTGGGAGCATCTAAATTTTATAGTCAATAGACCAGAAGGGGTGGAGTCATTTGGCCTCACTGTGTGGTTTCACTGAGCTCTGGGTGGATAAAGAGACAACATCGTCAATGACAGTGCTCCCTCGTGTCCTGGGGTGGTAGTACTTACCTCTATAGAGTCTAGAAGGTGACCCTCAGGCACACATGTGTGACAACACACACAATTAAAAAACAGTTTAAAGCAAAAATTCCAACAGAGCCAGGAAATAAACTATTTTTTGGAGGTAATCCACCAAACAAAGTGATGGATAGTCATGGTCAGCAAGTTTGACTAACACTGGCCTGTGCAGAGGAGCGCATCACAAAGCCATTGTGAAGGAGTATGTTCTGTTGGATAAAAGCTGATTTAGTGGTTCATCAAGATAGTAAGAATGAAAAAATATCAACTTGCAAACTGCTTGTGACACAAAGCTTCATATAAAATATCTGTTTTTATGTGGAACATTTTTGATATTCACTGTACAGTAAATTAAGCCGTTAGTTACAGTGCTGATTTAATATTTAATGTGCAATGTATGCTCAATTGTTACATAAAAAAACAATTCCCATCCGGTGGCCAGTATAGCAACATGATTCTGTCTCCTCAACTTGCTTTTTCCAGGTTCAGTCTGTCCTTTTAGGACAGAGTGCAGGGAAAGGACCAGTCCTATCATTCCATTGTTGTCCACACTATACTTAACTAATGCCAATGTATAAGTTTATATGGTCATTATAATATATAAAGTGCTTATTACTTCTGCATTACTCTGGCTAACTCTAAAACTGTTCTAGAAATTAATTCTTACTTGACTTCCATGTCTTTAAACATCTGGAATGATCGTTCAGACAGATATGTCCAAACTGAAGGTAATGATCGCTGAGCTTAAGAAAGATATAAAGAAAGAAATAAATGGTATGCTGAAGGACAAGCGAGAAGACAAACAAGTAGCTGTGTCTGGAGCTGCGGCAGGATAATAAAGACTTGGAGAAACGTTTATATAATCGCCGAACATCTGGCATCCACCGCCGACGGAAAAGCAAAAGTTGCGAGTTCCAAATGCAAAAAACTCGGAGACAGACTTGCTGCTCTGGAAGATGGATGCAGAAGGAATAATATTAGAATCGAAGTTCTACCAGAGAATCGTGAAAGTCCAAACCCAGTGAAATTCGTAGCTGAACTATTCTCAAAAATAATTGGAGAGGACTTTAAATCAGACACCGAGATAGCAGCAGCTTACCACATACGGGGATCAAATACATCTAAACCTAGGACTCTTGTCGTGCGTTTCGAAAAATCACAATCTAAATTTAATGTAATATCACTTCTCAGACAGAAACAAGAAATTATATTTGAAAATAACCATATTCGTTATTTTCCCTGATTTCTCACCCTCAACAGCTGCTGAATGTGACGCTTTTTACAACATTAAACAGCACTTAACGGAAAGCCGAGATCAGATACAGCCTTTTGTATCCTGCCAAACTGAAAGTGGATATTCTAGACAAGCATTACATCTTTGCCACTACGGAGGAAGCAGAAAAAGAGTTAAGAAAGCCGATCCCGACACTTTTTTGAAATACGGTCGTGAGTCGCATCCTGTCATGGCATGGCAAAGAATATATTACCGGCTGTCTGATCTGCTTGCAGTGATACTGGTACCATAATTATACATCTTTTTTCCCTTCTTGGCCATTTTCTGTTTATGTTTTAATTACAATTATATGCGTATATGTATGTATGTGTGGAAGAAATGAAATTAGTAACTTTTAATTTTTTTTACTCTTCTATAGGAGACTGTTTAATATCATACCCTTGGTTTATTGTTATTGTTATTATTGTATTAGGGTTTACTATGCTTATCCAGGGCAATTTTTTAACACCATTCCCTGGGTTTACTATCTTACTATTTCAAGACTGTTGAAGATTATATTTTATGCTTATAGTATTTGGACTGTATTGGCAATAGATATCTCAGTTTTAATCCTTATATGCCGCTGCTGGGGGGCTTGCTTTGTTTTGGATGTGCTCTGTCTCTAGGTATGTCAGAGGACTTGGACTTTGTGAAGTGTGCTCCAGCCTCACGTGGTGAGGCAAAATGGAGGGACTGGGGGGGAAAGAAAGAGAGCAAGCTAACTCTAATCTCTATCCTTTTAATCCTTATAATTATAAGTACCAACGTAACAATAGGCTTCATGGCAATAACTCCTGGGAAAATTGGAAATTAAGGTCAAAGCTGTCTCAGTTTCAGTTAAGACTACAAAATGACATCAAAAATGGTCTCCATGACCGCACAGTTAACTTTGTGAGCTGGAAAATTAAAGGCCTGAATCATGAATTAAAGAGAAAGAAAGTATTCTCTCACCTAACAAGTCTAAACGCTAAAACAGTATTTTTACAGGTTACCCACTTATTAAGAAAGGATGAGTTCTGGCTGCAAAAAAGACTGGACTGGCCAAATGTTCCATTCTAGCTTTAAAGAGAAAGCTAGAGGTGTCTAGCTTTACAGAGAAAGCTAGAGGTGTGGGAATTCTTATACATAGAACAGTCTCATTTGTAGTATCAGATGTAGTATCTGATCCTGAAGGGAGATATGTGATTGTCATGGGTAATTTTTTTTAACTGTAAAGTGATTCTGATAAATGTTTATACACCCAATGTGGATGATAGGGACTTAATCCAAAATGTATTTGCATCCATTCCTAATGTTTGCACTAATAAAATTATAATGGCTAGGGACTTTAATTGTGTTTTAAATCCAGACCTAGACATATCTCCTGTCACAGGGGTGATGACATCTAACACTGCAAAGACAATTACACAGTTTGTAACTGATCACAACTTATCAGACCCCTGGAGATTTCTAAACCCAAACACATACTCATCTCACAGATGGCGTCTTAACCCACTTTTATTAGCAGATGAGAACTGTACGGAATTTATATCCAAACAATTCATTTTTTTTTTCTAGAGACAAATACATCCTCAGAGGTTTCTGCAGGAATACTCTGGGAAACCCTGAAGGCCTTCTTAAGAGGACAGATTATCTCATATCTTTCCCACAGAAATAAATTGGAAACTAAGAAGGTTTCAGAGCTAACCAGCGAAATTACTAGAATAGATCAAGAACATGCCAGGTGTCCAAGTGAGGCTGTTCATAGGAAAAGGCAAGCTCTGCATTCAGGACTCAACCTCTTAATAACTAAAGAAACTGAACAACTCATTTTTAAATCAAGACATCATTACTATGAACATGGAGAGAAAGCTAATGAGATCTTAACTGAACAAATCCACAAGCAAGAAGTTCACAGTGCAATTCCAGCAATCACCAACACAAACGGAGATAAAATCATTGACCATAAAAATATAATCCACACATTTAGAGACTACTACTTGTCCTTATATTCTACTGAGTTTAAAGAAGACAAGACACAATCTAATGCATTTCTGGATACATCACAGAAACCACAAATAGATACTCTCAGTGCAGAAGAATTGGATAAACCTTTGGCACTTTCAGAATTACTAGATTCTATAAAGTCAATTCAGAGTGGGAAAGCAGCAGGCCCTGATGGATACCCTGCCGAATTTTATAAGAAATTCTCCACTCAGCTAGCTCCTCTTTTATTAGCAACATTTACAGAAGCTAGAGACAATATAAAATTCTATCTCAAACTTTTTGCCAAGCATTAATCACCATCTTTCCTAAACAAAATAAGGACTTATTACAATGTGCATCATACAGAACAATTTCACTTCTGAATAATGATGTTAAGATACTCTCCAAAGTCCTAGCTAGAAGGATGGAGAAAGTGCTGCTTTCGGTAATATCACAAGATCAAACTGGATTTATTAAAAGCTGACATTTAGCTTCCAGTCTTCGACGCCTGTTTAATGTAATATACTCACCCACAAAGTCAAACACCCCGGAGATATTATTATTGTTGGATGCAGAAAAAGCATTTGATATGATTGAATGGAACTACCTTTTCACTACATTGGAGAAATTTGGGTTTGGCCCGAACATTTGTGCATGGATCAAACTACTGTACACCATTCGAGAAGCTTCAGTTTGTTTTAACAACATTAATTCAGACTACTTTAAACTAGAATGTGGTACCAGACAAGGATGCCCCTTGTCACCACTGCTTTTCGCGATCGCCATTGAGCCACTGGCAGTTTACTGTCGAAATGCTTATGAGATAAAGGGGATTATCAGAGAAGGACTGGGACAGAAAGTTTCTCTATATATAGATGATATGGTACTGTATATATCAGACCCACAAAACACTGTGCCTGCAGTCCTAACAGCACTAACAGAATTTCAAAAGATTTCTGATCTCAGAATTAATTTGAATAAAAGTGTGCTCTTCCCAGTGAATCCTCAAGCATATAATATTAGATTAGACAAACACTATTTCCGCAATATATAAAATCTTATTAGAATCCCTACCTTTCAAAGATCCAAGAGGACATTGGGAAGAAGATCTCTTAATCAATATATCAGAAAAGGAGTGGAAGGTAGCAAAGCAGAGAATTCACTCGAGTTCTATATGCGCAAAGCATAGAATTATTCAACTAAAAATTATATATCGAGCTCATCTGTCTCGTTTAAAACTGTCCAAAATGTTTCCAGGCCAGGATCCAACCTGCGAGCGCTGCAACCAAGCTCCTGCCTCACTGGGTCACATATTCTGGGCTTGCACCATACTAACATCATTTTGGACAAAAATTTTTAAGTGCCTCTCAGACAGCCTTAGTATCACAATCCCTCCTAACCCACTAACAGCTGTGTTTGGTGTCCTTCCAGATGGACTGGAATTGGAGAAGGACAAGCAAACGGTGATTGCATTCACTACACTCTTGGCACGCAGACTTATTTTGTTAAATTGGAAGAATCCTAATTCTCCTCTGATAAGTCAGTGGGAAACCGATGTTTTATATTATTTGAAATTGGAAAAAATCAAATTTTCAGTTAGAGGATCTGTACAAAATTTTTTCAAAACTTGGCAGGATTTAATCAATATTATTTTAGAATAAGAGAAATAACTATTATTGCATTTAACTCCCTTCTCCATCTCTTATTTATATAGATATTTACTTCTCCCCTTCTTTTGTCTAATGTTGCCTTATTAAAAAGCTTAAAGAAATTTTCCTTTAGCTAAGCTCTCCTTCTCAGGGGTGGGGTTTGATTTGTTTTCAAATTTATTGGGTTATAAATTGATCTGTTTGTATGGAATGATTACAATGAAAATTAATAAAATAAAAATATAAAAAAAAAAAAAGAGGATTCACTCGAGCTCCATATGTGCAAAGTATGCAATTATTCAACTCAAAATTATATATCGAGCACATCTGTCTTGTCTAAAATTGTCCAAAATGTTTCCAGGGCAAGATCCAACCTGCATGCGCTGCAAGCAAGTCCCAGCTTCACTGGGTCACATGTTTTGGGCCTGCACCAAATTAACATCATTCTGGACCAAATTTTTTAAATGCCTATCAGACGGCCTTGGCATCACAATCTCTCCTAATCCACTAACAGCTGTGTTTGGTGGGCTCACAGAGGAGCTTAAAGTGGAGAAGCACAAACAAACTGTAATGGCCTTTACTACACTATTGGCACACAGACTTATCTTGCTCTACTGGAAGAATCCTAACTCTCCTCTTTTAAGTCTGTGGGTAACTGATGTTATATAATATTTGAAACTGGAAAAAATCAAATTCTCACTTAGAGGATATCTGTCAAACTTTTTCAAAACCTGGTAGGATTTAATCAATAACATTTTAGAATAAGCTTTTAAAGCACTGAGGAAGCAGATTCTCTCCCCATTTCTTTTTCTTCTCAATTTATCTTTATTCAATTATTCATTCGCCTATTTACTTATTTTTACTAGCTTTAAGTTTTACTCTGCTGGCCATGCTCTCTTTCTCAGGGGTGGGGGTTGATTTGTTTTCGATCCTATTTTTGTAAAAATTGATCTGTTTGTATGGAATGTTGTGTGATTTCAATAAAATCAATAAAATTAAAAAATTAATAAACATCTGGAATGAGTTTATTTTATTTTTCCCCTTACTCATAGAGCAGTACAATTTCTGATACTGAAAACAGGCATCTGAATGTGTGAGGTTAGTATCAACCCTTTAAAATAAACTGTGTTACTTTTGATTTATATGGATGGACTGTTAGAACATATAAGGCAACTGTTAGAACAGTAGAACAGTAGAACAATGTGGATGAGAACAGGCCATTGAGCCCAACAAAGCTCGCCAGTCCTATCCACTTATTTTTTCCAAAAAAACTGTCTACCGCAGTACTTGGTAAATTATTCTAAGTGTCTATCGTTCTTTGTGTAAAAAAAACTTCCCAATGTTTGTGTGAAATTCACCCTTAACAAGTTTCCAAATGATGAACTCATAATAAAATAACAGTCTCAATCCACTAGATTAATTCCCTTGATAATTTTAAATACTTCAATCATGTCTCCTCTTAATCTTCTTTTGCTTAAACTGAAAAGGCTCAGCACTTTTAATATTTTCCTCATAATGCATCCCCTGTAGTCCTGGAATCAGCCTAGTGCTGCTATGTCCTTTTTGTAGCCTGGAGACCAAACCTGTGCACAATACTCCAGATGAGGCCTCACCAGTGTGTTATAAAGCTTGAGCAGAACCTCCTTGGACTTGTAATCCACACATCAGGGCGCTATATAACCTGACATTCTGTTTGCCTTCTTGCTTCTGAACACTGTTGGGAAGTTGATAACGTAGAATCCAGTATGACTCCTAAATCATTTTCATAAGGTGTACACAATGTGTAATACTTTATATTTACTAACATTAAATTTCATCTGCCAAGCAAGTGAGGCTGGCACATGTCACTCCTCTTTTCAGATGACCGCATTGGCTGTCTGTAGTGGGACATATTAAGTTCAAATCCTTAATATTTGCTTACAGAGTAGTCAATGGATCAGCATCGATATATAAGGAAACACGTGTGAGGACTTATGCTCCTTCTCAACCACGGAGATCTGCTGATCAATGGCATTAAGTGATGACACCTCTGCGTGGCACCAAGTCTCAAAGCAAACTCTTTTCACATGTAATTCCTAGCTGATGGAGTAAGCTACCCACCTCCATTTTGACTCACACAATGTTTTAAAAAGTTTGTTAAATTTCTGCCTAGCTAATATTAGCTGTTGGATTTTACAATCTAGGAAGTGTTAACTTGCTTGTATTTTGTTCTGATTCATTACTTTTGGTGATCAATTTTTGTACCCTTGTCCTGTAACATTTGTTCCCAAACAGTCTGCAGACTGATGTTTATTACACTGACCTCTTTTTTAAGTCCTTTAGGATAAAAGTGTCTGCAAAGCAAATAAATGTAAGTATAAATGTAATCAATCCTGGCCACTAAGAAATGAGGAGGTACAGAGTGAAGTTATTTCTTGTTGTACTGGCCTCACTGAATCTCCTGTTCAATTATCCAGCAAGCTAAACACCTTCATGCAATAATTCCCGGAACCACGAAGTGATGTAGAGAATGTTTAATTACAAAAATGGTGTGAAACTGTAAATACAAATACAAACAAACACTAATAAGTACTTGTATAAGTAACATAGAGTAAATACAGCAGCATTTATAACTAAGAGCTTAACAGCCAAAGGCTCAGTAAATTTATGTAATGAAATACAACATTTACTTTGACACTCCTTAACCAAAGTTACTTAAAGACTATAAAACTAGAAAAAAGAGAACTTACAGGGAATGCCTTCACAAGGGCTAACTAAGCAGGATGGCGAAGGATTGTTTGAGAGTACAAACACAGAGGTAATAAACACACCATGCTTACTGCTGCTGCACTCACTTCCTACTTCCTGCCTCCTGTCACATGGCTTCCTGCTTGCAGCAGTAGCATTAGGATTTTTATATTAGGATTACAAAGGTTTGCAAAAACAATTAGAACCAGAACACTCCCCGTCTGGTATCTTTAAGATACCACCAAAAACTGAGCCAAATACTTTAATCTGGTGATAAAAGAAAAACCAGTTCTGAAATAGGCCTGTAAAGGATTTTTGTTGCTCCTTGCTGAACTATCTTTATCTCGACCTTCCTTATTAATCCATCTTTGCTAGGAACAGCCTTCATTATTATTCCCATAGGCCACTCATTCCTCCTGACTTGCTTTTCCTTCAGAAGGACAACATCACCTTCTTTGATGTCAGGCCTTTTATTTTGCCATTTCTGTCGTGTCTGCAGAGTGCTGAGATATTCCATTCTCCACTTGCTCCAGAATTCCTCAGCGAGGTATTGGACACGCTTCCATTGGTGTCTCAACATCTCACCTGTACCAAAGTTACTTTGAGACAGAAAAGGCGTGCCTATTTTTTGGGTGAGCAGCATGGAAGGTGTTAGGACATTAGGATGTTCAGGATCAGACGAAACAGGTACCAGGGGACGTGCATTAATTATGGTGATGACCTCTGCCATTAGCGTTGTTAACACTTCATGAGTAAGTCGTACACGACCAGACTGCAACAGCATGGAGTCTAATATGCGTCGTACCACTCCAATCATGCGTTCCCACACTCCCCCCATATGCGATGAATGAGGTGGGTTGAAAACCCAAGCACATCCTTGATCTTGTAGGTACTCCTGCACCTTCCCTTGCTTTGGAGCTTCCATTCCTAATTCTCTGCAGGCACCCACAAAATTTGTACCACAGTCAGAGATTAATTGTTTCGCTGGACCACGCAGTGCAAAGAAACGCCTTAATGCATTAATGAAGCTGGAAGAGCTCATTTCTTCAACAACTTCTATGTGGACTGCTCGAGTACACAGACAAGTGAAGAGTACTGCCCATCTTTTACTGTTTGCATGACCTCCTCTTGTGCGCCTTGTAGATACTTCCCATGGACCAAACAAATCTACACCCACGTATGAGAATGGAGGATCCATTTGGAGCCTTTCAGCTGGCAGATCACACATTCGCTGTTCATGTACTTTCCCTCTGAGCTTCCTGCAAGTCACACACTGATTAAGTATTTTACCTATGCACCGTTTGGCACCAACCAGCCATAGGCCACTTGCTCTGACAGCACCCTCGGTGAAGTGCCTTCCCTGGTGTTGTACCTTTTGGTGGTGATGCCTCACAAGAAGAGTTGCAACATGGTGGCTGCCAGGGATGATGAAAGGGTTAGTTTGTTTTGATTTAAGTCCGGACTGATTGAGGCGCCCACCAACTCGGAGGAGGCTGCTGCTGTCAATGATAGGATTCAGCTTGATGAGGGAGCTTTGTGAGGGAAGGTCCGATTTTGCCCTAATGCATCTCAGTTCTTTTGAATATACCTCATGCTGCACACTTCTGATGATTAAGCTTTCAGCCTTTACTAATGATCCATCTGAGATGCCTTTCTTACAAATATGCCAGCCAAGACAGCCTTCTGCTTGTTTTCGATTCCCAAAGCAGTCAGCAATGTGGCAGAGATGAGCCACAGCCTTGACTAGAGATGACCATCTAGAGAAACGTTCCCACCGTTTTGAGCTTAAGTGACTCTCAGAGGCATAAGTGGACAAAGAGTTCACTTCAGGTCGGATATCTACATCACTTTCTGGGTTGATGAGGTCAAATTTATTTTGTTCTTCTGGAATTTTCTTTAGTGGAAGGCGAAGGAAGGGAGGTCCAGTAATCCATGTTGAACTGGAAAGCTTGGAGGCTGAAATGGAGCGTGAACCATGATCAGCAGGATTTTGATTTGTTGGCACATAATGCCACTGTTCAGGTTTAGAAGACTGCCGGATTTGTTGCACCCGATTATTTACATAGACACTAAAGCGTCTGGATTGATTGTGAATATAACCCAAAACCACTTTACTATCTGTATAAAAACTAGTGGAGTTTAGCTGGAGATCTATTTCCTCACTGACGACTTCCGCAATCTCCACAGCTAGCACCGCAGCACATAGCTCCAGCCTGGGCACTGTAAGTTCAGGTCGGGGGGGCAAGTCTTGCCTTGCCGAGGACAAAGCCCACATCTATTTGCTTGTCATGGCTTAGAAATTTGAGATAAGCCACAGCAGCAACGGCATTAACAGAGGCATCTGAAAAAATGCACAGCTCAATGTGCAGGGCATTAGAAGGTGGAATAGTAGAATATATACGGGGTATTTGAATGCCTCTGAGGCACTGCAGTGAACTCTGCCATTGCACCCATTGTTCATGCATGCCTTCTGGAAGGTTGGTGTCCCAATCACCGCCGTGTCTCGAGAGTTCTCTAAGTAGTAAGCGCCCCCGGATAGTCACTGGTGCCAGGAAACCCAGCGGGTCAAAAAGACTATTGACCGTGGAGAGTACTCCTCTGCGGGTATATGGTCTCTCAGTTTCAGGTGCATAAAATGTAAAAATGTCTGACATAATATTCCATCTTACCCCAAGACTTCGCTGATCAGGTAGGTCATCCACAAACAAGTCAAGATTTTGTAGATCCTTAGCTCGATCTTCCATTAAGAACGCATCCATCACCTCAGCTTTGTTAGAGGCCACTTTGTGGAGCCTAAGATTTGAAGCTGCTAACATTTCCTGTGTTCTCTTAAGGAGATCAATTGCTTCCTCCACAGTGGGGACAGACTTTAAAGCATCATCCATATAAAAGTCTCTTTGAATAAAGCGGCACACATCACTGCCATACTCTTTTTCTCCTTCTTGTGCAACTCGCCTTAGACCATAAATGGCCACAGCAGGTGAGGGACTATTATCAAAAACATGCACCCTCATTCTATGGTCAACAACCCTTTTGTCCTGGTCACTGTCCTCATACCATAGAAAGCGCAAAACATCCCTACAATCTTCTCGCACTAGAAAACAATGAAACATTTGCTGAATGTCAGCCGTAAGTGCAACGGGGTTCTTCCTAAATCTTATAAGGATACCCAACAGGCTATTATTCAAGTCTGGCCCAGAGAGCAGCACATTGTTAAGGGAAACCCCTTCAAATTGAGCACTAGAATCAAAAACCACACGTATTTGGGTGGGCTTTTGTGTGTGGTACACTCCGAAGAAGGGCAAATACCAGTACTCCTTACCTTCTTGAACCGGAGGCGCAAGCTCTGCATGACAGCTATCCAACATCCTTTTCATGAATTCTAGAAAATGAGCTTTCATCTCTGGATGTTTCTCAAGGGTGCGGCTTAGAGATCTAAAACGATTCATAGCATATACACGATTATTAGGCAATTGCCTACGTGCTTTGCGAAAAGGAAGTGGGGCCACCCAGCTGTTGCTGGAGTCTTGGAAGAATTCATTCAATATAGTTTTGAGAAACAAAAGATCTTCCATAGAAGGTGCAAGTTTGTGATCACTTTTTGTTTGGTAGAAAACCGATTGTCCAAGTTTCTCCCCATTTGCTCCAGTCAGATGGCTTTCACTGGGAATGCGGCAAAAGAGTTGGTGCTGCTCAGAAGGGATGAACCTCTCTTTGACCATCATATGGCTCTCGCATGGGTGAAAGAGACTTGGCCTGCCATTATCCAGTATGTAAGTTTTCATGCTAGTGACCTCTGAAGGCCTGTGTGTACCACCCAGGCACACATCACCAATTATTACCCAGCCCAAGTCCAATTTTTGGGCATATGCTGCATCATGGGGCCCATTGATCTGCTTACGGACTTTATGCACCCTTAACATGTCCCTTCCCAGCAACAGCAGAATTGCTGCTTCTGTATCACGAGGTGGTATTTCATGGGCAATTGCCTTGAGGTGATGGTGATTGTGAGCAGCTTCTGGAGTAGGAATTTCATCCCTGTTGTCAGGGATCATATCGCATTCTAGGAGTATGGGCAAAGGAAGACTTACTTTTTCATCTAATGACTCTATGATATAACCAACCGCTCGCCTGCCAGTAGTCTCAGCTATTCCAGAGCAGGTTTTCAATGTATATGCAGCTGAAGGTCCATCTATGTTGAAAATGTCAAAAAAATCTGGCCGAGCTAGGGACCTATTGCTTTGGTCATCCAGCATGGCATACATCCTCCTGCTTTTGCTGCGGTCACTGGCTGGATAAACATTCACAAGGCATATTTTTGCACAGGATTTCCCACTAAAGCCTTCACCACACACCTCAGTGCATTTGGACGTAATAGCGTCATCTGCTGCTTCTTTCTTCTCCCCGCCATGCTGTGCGAGGGGAGAAGGGGACTTGGACAGCCAAGGAGCTGGGCCTGGATGGAGGGCAGCTGAATGCCTGTCACTCTCACATTCAGAACATTTGACACTTGTTTCACAACATCTGGCAACATGTTTGGTTGATGCGCAGCATTTGAAACAGATGTTATGTGTTTTTAATATTCTTTTCCGTTCATCGAGGGGCATCTCTCTAAAGCCTCTGCACTTTCTCAGGGGGTGAGGTTTGCGATGAACTGGACATTGTCTATCTGGGTCATCATTGGCTGGGGAATTGGAACAGGGAGTAATATCTGTTTTGTGTACAGACACTGGCTTACGGGCATTACTGTGACTCTCGACGAATCTCTCTCTCTTGTTTGGGTTAACAGTGGAGGAGGGGAGAGTAAAGCTGGGGTCATTACGTGCCTTAGCTTCACCGCGTATGAACTGCAAAAAGAAGGAAAATGGGGGAAAGGTGACCTTGTGTTCTTGCTTATAGCGGGAGCCCTGCATCATCCACTTCTCCTGAAGCGCATATGGGAGCTTTTCTACTATTGGGTTAACACCTCTAGCAGTGTCCAAGTAGGAAAACCCTGCTAAAAAACCATCTCGTTTTGCAGCCTCAACCTCAGACAGTAAATCACTCAGTTCCCTAAGCTTTTGGTGTTCTTTTAGTAATATTTTAGGAAAATTGTCCAGTTTTGCAAGCAGAGCACTTTCTATGGCTTCTGGTGACCCATAAATCTCCTCCAATCTCTCCCAAATGCGCTGCAGCCCAATAGACAAGTTCCGCACATTCGCTGACTTGATGCGACGCGCATGTTCTGCAGATTCTGTCCCAAGCCATTTAATCAATAAATCTATCTCTTCTCCCGCTGTAAGACCCAATGTCTCTATGGCATTAAGGAATGTGAATTTCCAGGCCAAATAATTCTCGGGCCGGTCATCAAACTTATTTAGTCCGGATGATATCAGTTGGCTTCGTACCAGATACCTTGCTAAATCTGATGAGGCATGGTCACGAGAGTGTCCAGCAGTTTCATCCATGTGGTGGTTATAACGACTGGGGCAAGGTGTTAGCACAGGCAGGCTCCGAGCACTGCTTGGCTGATTACTTAAAAGGGTAGGATGGCTCCTTTGCCTTAAAGGAGACTCTTTATTGTGTACAGTAGTATCTGCAGGATGACCTGATGCCAGATAGCTTGCTTCTTCTCTGGCTATATTTTCATCTGCTACCAGGTTGAGGACACACATGTCAGGAATGGGGCCATTATTCAAACATCCTTCCCTGAATGAATGCCTGCCGCTATGCTCATTTACATACTGTTCAGTACGCTGCTGTGGGCTCTGTGCTGGCAGTAACTGGGATCCGAGTTCAATTTCTGCGGCCTCTAAGTTTGCAACTGCAGCCTCCATCACAGCTGCTTCAGCCAGCGCAGCCTCTGCCTCTCTCTCTTTCTCCAGAGCATCTAACGTGGCTTCTAGACGGGCCTTTTCCATTCTAAGTTCAATCTCCTTCTTTGAAAAGGCAGCTCTAGCTTGGGCAGCTTCTGCCTTAGCACGTGCTTTGGCTGCTGCTACACTGACATTTGAAACAGCAGAAGATTTAGTCGAACGACAAGCAACAGATCTAACTTCCAATTCTTGAAACTCCATTTTACATGGACAACTGGACAATGTAGTAACTGTAACTCCTCTAGCAATTCTTGAGCAAATTACTGCGCTGTTATTTCTGCCTTAAGATGCCTTATAAGACAATGGAGTCAGAGCCACTGAACAATCTTGCTTATAGGTCTCCCTTTTCACTGTACTGGCCTCACTGAATCTCCTGTTCAATTATCCAGCAAGCTAAACACCTTCATGCAATAATTCCCGGAACCACGAAGTGATGTAGAGAATGTTTAATTACAAAAATGGTGTGAAACTGTAAATACAAATACAAACAAACACTAATAAGTACTTGTATAAGTAACATTGAGTAAATACAGCAGCATTTATAACTAAGAGCTTAACAGCCAAAGGCTCAGTAAATTTATGTAATGAAATACAACATTTACTTTGACACTCCTTAACCAAAGTTACTTAAACAAAGACTATAAAACTAGAAAAAAGAGAACTTACAGGGAATGCCTTCACAAGGGCTAACTAAGCAGGATGGCGAAGGATTGTTTGAGAGTACAAACACAGAGGTAATAAACACACCATGCTTACTGCTGCTGCACTCACTTCCTACTTCCTGCCTCCTGTCACATGGCTTCCTGCTTGCAGCAGTAGCATTAGGATTTTTATATTAGGATTACAAAGGTTTGCAAAAACAATTAGAACCAGAACACTTGTGTTCTTGTGACTGTAAACTTACAGTCAACAAAATCACATGCCATGTCAGTAATCAGTTAGCCTTGAAGTCAAGCAAATCTGGACAGTTTATCTGGTTAAGAAGCCCCGTTGATATAACATATGAGTCCTAAAATAAAATTAGCTTTCCTTCCAAGGTGCCAGTTAAATCAAAAAACAGAAAAACATTAAATCAATTTAAAAAGATGGCCAACACTTTAAAGTGAAGCAGCATTTTCATCAATTAATTAATCAATTAATTAATGGGCAGATTTTTTTGGTTTCCATTTATCTTTAATCAGTTTCTACCTTGTTCTTTGTGTGTTTTACCAAATCTATTTATATGTGTACCAGTTCTGTGTTTAGTAATTCGTATAATCTGTACTTGTATTTTAGCTGAGAACTGTTCACAGCGCTCTGCTGCATTCACTGAAGACCGCCGCACAGAAATAAGTTGTATTCTTTTTTATTGGATTTTCAAAGACAGTAATATTTTTTATAAAGTGACTAAGACATTTCAGAATTGAATTCCATTCCTTAATAAGACATTGTTTTATTCACTGCACACAGTGGAATTGAAGATCTTTTACTCACTCCAGTTAGCACCAGAGAGAGCGACCAGGAGGTTCTGACATAAAGTGCTGGGTGAAAATGGCTGTCCATGTTGAGAGTTATGAAGGTGAAAATTTGAAAGAAAATACAATGTCTGTCAAAAATCACGATGAGATTATAAATAATGTGTTGAATCTTCAGATATATATGTGTAAACTGTGTGTGTCTGTGTCAACTGTTGGTTTTGTATTATTGTCAACTGTTCTGAAGAAACATGCAATCAAGAACTTCATTGTACTGTACGCAGAGTGACATATTTGAATATGAGGAAGTAAAAAAAAAAAATAAAAACATCTAACATTTTTAAACACTAATACAAAAAATACTACATGTGGTCAACATAATAGTTAGCACTAGAAGCTCCAGGAGACTGAGTCCAAATGTTGGCCATGTCACCCCTTGTGGAGTTTTTATGTTCTGCCTGTATCTTTATATATTTTGGTACAGTTAATATTGTCTTAAATTCTTTTACTTCATGACACTGTTGAACTCACCTGTGCTTTCTGGGCCGGCAGTGCCTTCACATCTCTGGTCCTGGTCAGAGAAAATATAAAGAGCTGAAATCCCATAAGTCTCGTAAACTGATGATTTCCAAGTTCCACTAAATGTCTACTTTTCAACAGATAGCAAAGAATTTCCTTGCAATATTTAATTATAAAAAATGTTCAAGTGAATTTAAATTTTATTAGAGGTATTGCAGCAAATAGCTAAATTGCACAGGCCAGGTGTTGCTGTTTTTGCTTCTTTATACTGGAGAAGGGTCCTCCAGGAGGCCAAGGTGTTGAACAGAAACAACAAGGCAGCCACCCCTGAGGTCACATTAAGGATTCCTTATTGAAGAGGCACCAGGTGGTGAATGAACTGATGAAAACTTTTATGAGTGTCGTTGCTCTTTTGAGTATAATTGTTAATTACTGTTATTTCTGCTGATAATAATAAACAAAAAGGAATCAGCCACATTCAACTGATGTGATTCAGAATCATTGTCATTTATGACTCCATTTAGTATTTTCTCTGTCAAATTTAGCTTCTAACTCAGATAAAATTAACTTTGTTGTTGATTACCTATATTTTAATAATTAATTTATTGAATGATACTGACGCTTCTTTTAAACAAATCTTCTGTTTGTCTTTACATGTGATCACTCTTTCTGTGCTTGCAAAAATCACAATGTGCTATGCATTTTTTGTGGATTTGTTTAAACAGTGATACATTTCAATAGGATATCTCAGCCATAGCTCTCTATATATAAAACGCCGAAATATCCAGTGGCCAGCATCTGTACCTGGGCATAATGTCTTTCAGTGGCCACAAGAGGTCTACAATGTCTGGTGAACAGAGGAAAGAAAGGGCAGGCATATCTGGTGGATAGACAGACAGATGGATGGATGGATGGATGGATGTAACATGCTACAGAATAGATACTGAAGATGGATTGGTGATGCTAAAGGTGATGAATCAGAGGACAGAATCACTTAATCACATTGTCTTCTCTGACAGTTATGTGTGATTTGCCTTCTCAAACTGACGTCTGTTTATTTCCTGTCTGGCCAATAGGGTGCATGTCCTTTTCCTTAATACAGAGTAAGGATGAAAAGAAAAGTACAAAAAGGGTGGTTTTATTACACACAAGGGAGAAATGGCATTAGGGAGCAAATTACACATTGGAAAAACAAATAGAAATCTAACAACCTCACTGGACTTACCTACACAGGTTTTGCCTCTCAGTTTCAATCTAAGGTGCCTATTACAACTAAACATAACAGTAACAACTACCACTACTCTAAATACCTTTCATACTTTTTATGCAATCCCTGCTTCTCCTCCTCTTGCAAACATGTACAATCCTGACTCCAAGCTATCTGTCCAAAAAGGTCTTTTACATCCCCACGTGTTAACATTTCCTGTCAGAATTACTTCTGTTTCAAGGCTGGTCTTCTTTTGGACCAGGGACACCATGTTAGAGTTTCTGCTAATGATGCCATCTGTCCCTGCAAACCCTAAAAGGACTTGTTCATATTACAATAGCTTTATTCATAACATGTGGCGACCTCCTGTCCCCAACAGGGGTGAGCCTCACACCTCTCACTAAACAAGTATGGCCCAGAATGTCAATTGACGTCTATTGATTTTGTGCATTTTTAGAAAAAACACAGGTCATGGTATGGTAGTTAATGTTGTCACCTCTTAGCTCCAAGGACTGAGGATTGCCTAGACCAGTCACTGACTGTGTTAGGTTTGTATATATTCCTCATATTCACATAGCTTTTTACTTTCTTGTCCTCTCCAAAAGAAATTTTAACTGCTCGTTCTATATGAACCCTTCATGGATGAGTGTATCATGTGATGACTTGGTGTTGATTTCTGCATTTGTGTCCATTTCTCCTCTACAGGTTCTGGTGTACACCATTTCTGAGCTTAGGAAATGCATAGTGTCACAGATGTGAGCCTGAGGAGTGTCTCAGGGCAAAGACTAAAGGTGGAACACAATAGCTAACCCAATTTCTGCTTCCATTTTTACAGTGGTAGAGAACCCCTGGAAGAATCCTTAATTCACTTCCACATTAACACCATAATCCACACCTCCATATGTTTTGCAATTTTATTTACTAGACTGAAAAATAACAATTAATGATTGTACATACTGTGTAATGTTTTACATTTGCAGAATTAAAGGCATTTTAAACTGTGGAGCTGAGGGTTTCCACTGAATGAGTTCTCCTTTCTGGCATATAGACCCTAAGTTTGGCCTGAACTTTGGGATTAGTGGCAATGATCACAATGGGGCACACTGAACTATAGAGCATGGTGAAGTACATTCTTATGTCAGAAATGAGGGGCTCAACCCACACAACTGAAATCGAGTACAGCCACATGACACAATCAATGCCAAAGAAGACCACATAGATAGTGACGAGAGTAACCACAGCACGAGATGCTTTCACTTCAGCTCGGGCTCCTAGCTGTGCACGATCTGATGATCGGATGCTCTTCACCTTCTTGCTGTGTCGGTAGAGAAGCAGTAAGATGTATCCGCTCATGATGGTCATCAGCACTATAAACACAAGATCTCTCATCATGACTGCCATGCCAATCCCAAAAAATGCTGTGAATGTGTAGAAGGTGGCATAGCAGAATTCAAAGTTAAATGTGTATGGAGGCATAGTGTTGTTAACAAGGTTCGCAACACCATGGATGGAAGTACTGATACCTGACACAAAGTAGAACACATACAGCAATGTCACAGTAAGTGTCAGGAACCTGGGAATTTGTGACTTCAGTGTGTCAAGTTTGGAGGAGGCAGGAGAGATCACCACAGCCTGATACGTACTTAGCAGGCATGTTAGACTAATGGAGAGGCCCCTGAATGAGCGGAAAGACAAGATGATTAATTTACAATCAAGGTCGGTAAACTTCAGTTTGTAGCCAAATGTGTGTAGCGTCTGGGGAATCCCACGCGTGCAGCCAAGCATTAGGTTAGAAAAGGTGAGATGACACAGGATGATGTCTGCAGTCAGCAATCTTCTGTCATTGCGTAGGGCACGTAAGAAGGCAAAGCAGACGGCCAGATTGGATGGAATGCCAATGACAGTCAGCAGAAGGAAAGCGTAGGGTCGAATTGCAGCTCTCGTGTCCACAGGGGGCATTGTGAGAGTTGACAAGCTGCAAGAACAAGTGGAAAACATCACAGGGTTACTTGTAGAATTTACAAAGAGCTTTGTAGCTTCCAAACTAGCAATCATGGAATGCATCTAAACTGATATCTCAGTATTTAGCTTGAGGTTTGTCTGTATTCAAATTATAGTGTGAACTTCATCTTAAATAACCATCCATCCATTTTCTGTAACCACTTCTTTTTTTCCCAGAATTTCTAGGTTCAAGGCAGAATGTAAAGTTGCACTGGGTTTCAATGGATTTTAGGACATCCAATTTTAGAGTAATCAAATTAGTGCTTACAATTAATATAACAGACTATGTGAGGAAAAGTCTTGTCCAGTAGAAAAGCCATCCAGACATAAGAATATTTACATTCCATACAGGCAGTTAGTTGTACACATGGCAGTAGGGTTTTAAGATTTCAGCACACACCACCAGGTATTCTATATACGTCTGAAAAATGACACCATAATGGCACAGAGTTTAGCTTCATGGATCTAGTGGAGCTGCATCTCACACCTGGTAATTTATTGTTAATGTTGAGTTTGTCTGTTTCATCCATGTCTTTGTTAGTTTTTCTCCCCAAGATGTGCAGGTTATGTTACCTGACAATTCAAAATTCGCTGCATGTGAGTGTGGATGTTTATGAGTATGCCCTGTGATGGACTGGTAGCCTGTTCTGGGCTGGTTGCTGCTGTGATAGGCTTTGGCCTCCAATGAAACTGAATTGGATTAAATAGGTTTAAGAATGGTGTGGTGCTATCCTCATTTCTTGACTGCATACTGGGGAGCCTCACCCCACACTGGCAGTATAGAGCACAATCATGCTGTAAATTTAAAATAAACATCCTAAAGCATACTGAGCATGCATTCATTTGTTGATCCATACATCGAGTGCCCATTTCAGCATTACATAGTTCTAGAGCCTTTCCTAGCATTATCAAGGAACATCTTGGTTTTATAGTCAATAGACCAGAAGGGGTGCAGTCAGTCGCCCTCACTGTGTGGTTTCACTGGGATCTGGGTGGAAAAAGAGACAACATTGTCAGCAACAGAGCTCCCTCGTGCCCTGGGGTGGTAGTACTTACCTCTATAGAACCTAGAAGGTGACCCTCAAGCACACATGTGACAACATACACAATTTAAAAACAGTTTAATGCAAAAATACCTGAAAAGGAACTATTTTTGGAGGTAATCTGCTAAACAAAGTGATGGATGGTCATGGTCACCGAGTTTGACTAACACTGGCCTGTGTAGAGGAGCGCGTCACAAAGCCATTGTGAAGAAGTATGTTCTGTTGGATAAAAGTCAATTTAGTGGTTCATCAAGATAGTTAGTCAGAATTAAAAATATCACCTTGCAAACTGCTTGTGACAGAAAGCTTTATATAAAATTTCTGTTTTATGTGGAACATTTTTGATATTCACTGTACAGTAAATGAAGCCATTATTTACAGTGCTGATTTAATATTTAATGAGCAATGTATGCTCAATTGTTACATAAAAGAAGAATTCCCATCCAGTGATTAGTATAGCTACATGATTCTGTCTCCTCAGCTTGCTTTTCCAAGGTTCGGTCTGTCCTTGAAGGACAGGGTGCAGGGAAAGGACCAATCCTGGAGGGGATGTCATTCCATTGTTGTCCACTCTACACTTAAATAATGCCAATGTCTAGGTTTATATGGTCATTATAATCACAAGTACAGAGTACAGCGAAATTCTTACATGTGCTTATTACTTCTGCATTACTGTGGCTAACTCAAAATCAGTTCTAGAAATTCATTCTTATTTGACTTCCATGTCTGGAACCTCTGTTTTGAGTTTATTTATTATATTTTTTCCCTTACAGATGAAGCAGGCTAAGAATTGCTGCTGTAAAAGACCTGGAGGCCACCTGCACAAATCTCTGGAGAGCATGCAAACTTTACACGTCAAGAGACAAGATCTGGTATTAAACACAGGCATCTGAATGTGTGAGATTAGTGTCAACCCTTTAAAATAAACTGTGTGCTACTTTTGATTTATATGGATGGACTGAGTTGTTTGGGGCTGGGATAATAAGGCAACTGGTAGAACATTAGAACAACCTGGACGAGAACAGGCCATTGAGCCCAACAAAGCTCACCAGTCCTGTCCACTTATTTCTTCCAAAAAAACAGCAAATCAAGTTTTGAAAGTCCCTAAAGTCTTACTGTCTACAACACTACTCGGTAACTTATTCCAAGTGTCTATCGTTCTTTGTATAAAGAAAAACTTCCTAATGTGTGAAATTTACCCTTAACAAGGTTCCAACTATGTACCCGTGTTCTTGATGAACTAAATTTAAAATAACAGTCCCGATCCACTGGACTAATTCCCTTCATAATTTTAAACACTTCAATCATGTTATGTCTTATTCTTCTTTTGCTTAAACTGTAAAGGCTCCGCTCTTTTCCTCATAATTCATCCCTTGTAGCTCTGGAATCAGCCTAGTTTCTTTTCTCTGGACCTTTTCTAGTGCTGGTATGTTGTTTTTGTAGCCTAGAGAACAAAACTGCACACAGTACTCCAGATGAGGCCTCACCAGTGTGTTATAAAGTTTGAGCACAACCTCCTTGTACTTGTACTCCACACATCAGGGCGCTATATAACTGAACATTCTGTTTGCCTTCTTAATGGCTTCTGAACACTGTTGGAAAGTCGATAGCTCCGAGTCCACTATGACTCCTAAATCCTTCTCATAATGTGTAATCTCGGTTTTCAGACCGCCCATCGTGTATTCAAATGTAACACTTTTTATTTCCTATGTGTAATACTTTACATTTACTAACATTAAATTACATCTGCCAACCAGATGAGGCTGGCATGTGTCACTCCTCTTTTCAGATGACCACATTGTGCTCTCTATAGAGGGAAGTCCAAATCCTTGATATTTACCTACAGAGTAGTCAATGGGACAGCAGATATATATAAGGAAACACTTGTGAGGAGTTATGCTCCTTCTCAACCACACAGATCTGCTGATCAATGGCATCAAGTGATGACACCTCTGTGTGGCACCAAGTCTCAAAGCACACTCTTTTTATGTGTAGTTCCAAGCTGATGGAGTGAGCTTCCCACCTCCACTCTGACTTACGCAATGTTTTAACAAGTGTTTGAAGACTCTCTTGTTTGGTAAATGTCTGCCTAGCTAATATTAGCTGTTGGATTTTATAATCTAGAAAGTGTTAACTTGCTTCTATTTTGTTATGATTCATCACTTTTGGTGATCAATTTTGTACCCTTGTCCTGTAATATTTGTTCCCAAACGGTCTGTAGACTGATGTTTATGCGATTATGCTGACCTCTTTTTTAAGTCGTTTAGGATAAAAGAGTCTGCTAAGAAAATAAATGTAAATATAAATGTAATCAATCCTGGGGCCTCATGTTCCACAGTACCTCATACCCTGTCGTACGCAAGTTATCCGTTAGGTTTTGCAGATTGGCGGCACCCAGCGTCAAAGCAGTGCTACTGTTCCTGTGTGGTTACCCTTTCTTAGATCCACATCCACGACGGTGGCTCAAGTGCTCCTTGTAGAACTGTTTGTACTTGCAAGTTACCGTGAGGTAATTGTACTTATGATAGTTATAATATTGCACATCCTGAGCCACTTTATAAAGCGCGTATTTACATATGATGACGATATCATTTTTAAGATGAAATGCAACAAAATATGTTGATTATATTATGCAGATAAAACTAACTTTAACTACATGGAGCTTGAGCTCCGTTCATGGATTGTTCCTGCCGCGTGCTGTTTTCATGCTGTGGCTGGCGCGACACTGGAAGGATAGATGGATAGAATAATTAAACATTACGAATATATTTCGATGTTTCTTAAGCGTTTTGAAGAATCGCCGTTCTAAGCTTACAGATGGCTTAACGTCTATTACAGAGCTGATTGTGTGGCGATTCGGTATTTGGAGAAAGAAAAGTAAGGACAGGAATTGGGGGTTAGTACGTTTGAAAGAGACAGTACTTCTGTAATAAAGCATTTCATTGAAGGCCGCGCATGGCGCAGCAAGCATCTTATTGTAAGACATGAACAATCACTGCACCACCGTGTTCCCATGTTTAATAACATGCTTTAACTCATATCATCATGAAAATGATATCACGTATATTTCTCAGTATTTTAATTACTCAGAGAGCTGTAATATTACGAACGTAATGGATTCTGTGTCCTGTCGGAGGAAGAGCACATAGTGATTCAGGCACATAGAGCACATATAAGATCAAATACAGAACAAAGCATTTAATGTGCTACTTTATAGTTATGATGAGATTTGAGAAACTAGTAAATTAAACGATTTTAAGATGAAGTTTATGACGTTCTACTTTAATGACAAAATAAACTACGTGATTAAAGTGGAAATTTCGAGATTAAAGTTGACATTTCATGCTTTTTTTCACACTGGGTGCCTTTTTTTTCACTGTACACTAATAAGCTTTCATATGACACTCAGACGGTGGGCTACGACTTGCCTTTTCATGCCGACTTTGATATGTGACAACTTTTTTATTTCGGGCACTGTGCGACTTTGTGAACTTGAGCTTTCAAGTTTCTCCGACACGCTATGTCACTCGATCAACTTCCTTTTGTTGCTTATATAACTGTTTAAACCAACAAATAGTATGTTTTTCTTTGCCTCCATTTGGTATTCGCTGAAATTCTTCTATTTTTCCTCATACTTTTGCCATTGCCTTTTCACAGAATGCTGGGCTTAAGGGCTATTTATATTGTTTTGCATATTCAAAGAGGCGTAAGTCTGGGAAGAGTTGGGGCGGGACAGCAAGCGCGTGCACGTGCGTTTATTTCCACGCTGAGCGGGATTTATGTAGCTGAAGAACGCGGAAGTTGGCGAACGCATAGATTTCTGGATTTTTCTGTGCGTAAGCACATTTCGGCTTTGGTGCTTACGTCATGTTATAGTGCGAATTCTACGCACGGCGTTATGCATGGGGCCCCTGGTCACTAAGAAATGAGGAGGGACAGAGTGAAGTTGTTTCTTGTGTTCTAAATGGTTGCTTCAGTTCAAATATCCAACTTAAAGTCAACAAATTAACATGCTGTGTCAGTAATCAGTTAGCCTTGAAGTCAAGCAAATCTGGACAGTTTATCTGGTTAAGAAGCCCCGTTGATATAACATATGAGTCCTAAAATAAAATTAGCTTTCTTTCCAAGGTGCCAGTTAAATCAACAAACAGAAAAATATTAAATCAATTTAAAAAAGATGGCCAACACTTTAAAGTGAAGCAGCATTTTCATCAATTAATTAATCAATTAATTAATGGGCAGATATTTTTGGTTTCCATTTTATCTTTAATCAGTGTCTACCTTGTTCTTTGTGTGTTTTACCAAATCTATTTATATGTGTGCCAGTTCTGTGTTTAGTCATTAGTATAATCTGTACTTGTATTTTAGCTGAGAACTGTTCACAGCGCTCTGCTGCATTCACTGAAGACCGCTGCACAGAAATAAGTTGTATTCTTTTTTTATTGGATTTTCAAAGACAGTAACATTTTTTACAAAGTGGCTAAGACATTTCAGAATTGAATTCCATTCCTTAATAAGACACTGTTTTATTCACTGCACACAGTGGAATTGAAGATCTTTTACTCCAATTAGCACCAGAGAGAGCGACCAGGAGGTTCTGACATAAAGTGCTGGGTGAAAATGGCTGGCCAGGTTGGGTGGCTCAACAAGAGTTATGAAAGTGAAAAATTGAAAGATAATGTAATGTCTGTCAAAAATCATGATGAGATTATAAATAATGTGTTGAATCTTCAGATATATATGTGTAAACTGTGTGTGTCTGTGTCAGCTGGTTTTGTATTATTGTGTCAACTGTTCTGAAGAAACATACAATCAAGAACTTCATTGTACTGTATGCACAGTGACATATTGAATATGAGGAAGTAAAAAATAAATAAATAAAAACATCTAACATTTTTAAACACTAATACAAAAAATACCACATGTGGTCAACACAATAGTTAGCACTAGAAGCTCCAGGAGACTGAGTCCAAATGTTGGCCATGTCACCCCTTGTGGAGTTTTTATGTTCTGCCTGTATCTTTATATATTTTGGTATAGTTAATATCATCTTAAAAATTTCTTTTACTTCATGACACTGTTTAACTCACCTGAGCTTTCTGGGCCGGCAGTGCCTTCACATCTCTGGTCCTGGTCAGAGAAAATATAAAGAGCTGAAATCCCATAAATCTCATATACTGATGATTTTCAAGTTCCACTAAATGTCTACTTTTCACCAGATAGCAAAGAATTTCCTTGCAATATTTACTTATAAAAATGTTCAAGTGAATTTAAATTTTGTTAGAGGTATTGTGGCAAATATCTAAACTACACAGTCCGGGCATTGCTGTTTTTGCTTCTTTATACTGGAGAAGGGTCCTCCAGGAGGCCAAGGTGTTGAACAGAAACAACAAGGCAGCCACCCCTGAGGTCACATTAAGGATTCCTTATTGAAGAGGCACCAGGTGGTGAATGAACTGATGAAAACTTTTATGAGTGTCATTGTTGTTTTGAGTATAATTGTTAATTACTGTTATTTCTGCTGATAATAATAAACAAAAAGGAATCAGCCACATTCAACTGATGTGGTTCAGAATCATTGTCATTTATGAATCTATTTAGTATTTTCTCTGTCAACTTTAACTTCTAACTCAGATAAATTGAACTTTGTTGTCAATTGCCCATATTTTAACAATTAAATTAACCATGGAAAGATACTGGCGTTTGATTTAAACAAATCTACTGTAAATCTTTACATCCTATTACTCTTTCTGTGCTTGCAAAAATCACGATGTGCTATGCATTTTTTGTGGATTTGTTTAAACAGTGATACATTTCAATAGGATATGTCAGCCATATCTCTATATATAAAACGACAAAACATCCAGTGTCCAGCATCTGTACCTGGACATAATGTCATTCAGTGGCCACAAAAGGGGAATGAATGAGTGGGCATATCTGGTGAATAGATATACCTTGATAGTGACAAATCCAGTGTTGTCCTGACTGAATTTTTTTTATAATATTTCCTGGATTCTCTATGTGTTTATAAATTACATTATATATGATTTTTGAAGTTTTCACACACAAAGAATCTATGTCTGACATTACTTTCTTGATTGGAAACTTTATTTAAAAGTTTAAAATTTAATAATCTCAGTCTTGACATCATTTTGTTTTGCCAATCAGTGCCACAGTGTTGGGACTTTTGTGTTGCAGTTTCCATGAAAATCAGTTCCATAATGCATTTGGATAGCATGGCGGTGACTTCAACAGCATGCCGGAGTAAAGGTTACCTGAGTCATTGCTTCATACACGAGACTGGATAAACATCAAGCACTTTTGGTGCTTAAATTCTTGTGGATTTGTTTTTGACTTTGATTTCTGGTTAGCATTCTGGACTCTTGTCACTTGTGTTTCTGACTTCTGACTTTCTTCTGGTCTTTTCTCTTAAAAAATGTTCACTGACTTCTTCAGTCAGTACGAGAGTCATTTGAGCTGATCATTATTCCATAGTCATTGATGAATCAACAGATACCACAGACTTAGTGGAACTGAGTTGTCTGATAATTTTATGTCTCAGCATTCAGAATGGAACCACAAGCATGGTGGGGTGTGATTGTGGATGCTGTTAGGGTCCCTGAACACCTGCTCCCTTTGTCCCCCTTGAAGGGGAGGCCACTTCTAGGCACAGACTTCAGGGGCTGAATTTCATTTGAGGTAGTTGTAGGAGATTTCACCCACATTTAACAAGAAATTGCATAATTTTCTTGGGTTAGTGGAATTTTACCATAGCATTTATGAAGAATGATCTGACCATATGTGCATGTAATAAATTTATTTACTGGCATTTTCTGTTCAGTTACCAAAAAATAAATTCTGCCTTAAATCATTGCAAAAGTTTAAAATTCAAACATTATAACACCAGTGCTGTGCGAATTAGATACATTCAGGATTATTAAACTCAGTTTGATTCAATATATTTTGGTATACACTGTAAAAAAATAATGTTACATATTTGCCAAAGTACTGGCAGCTGGGTTGCCAGAATTTTACCATAATAAATAAAGTGACAGTATTTTTAGGTCTGTGGTATAACTTTGCAGTAAATAACTATTTTTTCTTTGCAACACATTCCAACAGAAGGGAATGTTTAACCATAACCAGAAATCCAAGCACTGTGACACATATGCCAATCAATAAACAATTAGAAAGTATTGTCAAGATTAAACCCCAGTACACAGTTTGCATCAGTAGTAAGAACAACCAATAGCAAACACGTATCATTTAATTATACACATTGAAAACAATTCAATATTTAAGGAAGTTATGGCACATTGTCTGGTGGAGAAGAAAAGTTTGCTTTTGTGGTGTATGGTGTCCTACAGGTGTGCCAGCTTATCGAAAACAACCCACCATAAATCAGCTTCCATAACCTCAAAAAAACCTTCAGCATGCAGGATAAAATAAGTCTGCTAACTTTGTTTAAGTTTTTTTCCTTCCTTTTCAAAGATATGCAGTTCACCAGGAACAATATGGTAAAAGGGGGCATATCCTTATGCAAATATCATAACTTCAGTGTTACTGTAACAACACTTTACTGTTTTACATTTTACAGTTGTTTACCTTTGCTATTTAACAGTTTTTCACTGTAAAATTAACAGAGATTTTTTCAGTGTAACTGTATTGTATCAGTAAATGGTATGTAGCATATTTTGAAAGTAGAAAAATATCGATTTTACAGAACTTGGCTGTGAAAAATAATGAAATGTATTGTTTAAGATATACAGGTGATTTTCAGTAGAACATAAGGTAAGGTTTTTTTCAGAAAAGGTGTTTTACTTTCACCATGTACAGTATTTTTACCATTAAATTTACTGACATGTTTTACAGCGTAGAGCTCTGTACTAAGTTCAGACCTGATAAGACAGAGTAATACAATGCAGAGCATGTCATTTGCAGGTTACACGTACGTGCATTTGCCTCTTATTACAGCAGACGCCAGGAATTTGGGGATCTTTTGAAAGTGGCAGGTGCATCCTTTGTTTCTGTGGCAAAATGGCTCCAAAAACAATTTAAGTGGTCAAAGTAATCCCTCAGAGGCTAACAGGATGCATGAAGCGCTATCACTAGATGAGATAATAGAAATCTTACATCTTTTGAAAAGTTGCATGTCACTTGATTGAATGTGAGGATGTGTGTAGGTTATATGCAAATACTAATCCATCCATCCATTTTCCAACCCGCTGAATCCGAACACAGGGTCACGGGGGTCTGCTGGAGCCAATCCCAGCCAACACCGGGCACAACCCACCGCAGGCAAATACTAATATTTTAGTGAATTATTTAGTTGGCAGGGTAGTTTCATGTGAGTATGCCATGTGAAAAATACTTAACCTAACTTTGTTTTTTAATGATAATTTTAAGTTTGTTTCTTTAGTACTAGGGTGTTGTACCATGTTAGCCATTATGAATGTAGAGAAAAGCCAAGCAAAATGACACCTTTTATTGGCTAACTAAAAAGATTACAATATGCAAGCTTTTGAGGCAACTCGGGCCGAAGAAGGGGTTATTTTGCTTGGCTTTTCTGTAAGTTTGTTTCTTAAAAGAATAACTCGAGAAAGTGAAATGGCTAAAACATACTCTGAGCTACAGTCATTTTTTATTAACTTTTATTAATAATTGTTTCCTGAAGAAATTGTTTTCCCAGTTTTTTAATTAACAGAATAACAGAGCACCTATTTTATGTGAGATTAAAGTCAGAGCTGTTCAATCCACTAGGTGACATTGGTGGCTACCTATGGACACTATCACCTGAGGGGCACCATTTATGAAAGTTAGGGGCGCGCTCTCCGCATACTGAGTGAGACTGAAAGAGTCAAACTCTGATGATGTTGAGTGGGTGGTGTTACACGCTGAGTGAGAATGTAAAATGTATACAAATGGGTATATGCTCTTTAAAGTCTGTGGTATACTACAGTATGTACAGAATTCTGTGCTGTTTGTGCTACCGAAGGGGCGCACTCACTGGACACCGAGGAGGAGCTTCAACATCATCAAAGTCTAATGCCGACTATCTGCTATGGACAATGAGGAACAGTGTCTGTCTACCCCACCTAGAACTCAAAATGGGCCTTGCACAGCACTGATTCAACAATTTAATTTAAACATGTTTAACTTGTTAAACCATTTCTATGACTTAGACTACATATCAAATTCTGAAAGTATTTGAAAGGTATTCATAAAGTATTCAGAATGACTTACACATTTTGAGTATTCAATCAGAATATCAATCTGAATACATTAATGACTGCATATTCAGTAGTATATAAATACTTTTTTAGAGTATACTTCCCAACCCTGATCATCACTAATAAAGATGGTCTGTGTTTTGTAATGGTAGGGTCCTCTTTGTTATGTAGACCTTAACAGCGTTCCCTACATTTCATATTCTTACCACACTGTCAGAACTGATTGTTATTGTAGTTCAATGCATCCTTGTACCAGAACAAGCAGGAGAATTTTGTTTAGGCTACAAGGTGGCTCTCTGTCTTAATAGGTTGATTAGTTCCTGGTCTGGCATGGCTCTTAATCCCGCATGCTGCCTGCATAGGACAGCAGAGATGGCCTCTCCATATGCGCAAAGCAATCAGTTATTCAACTTAAAATTTTCTATCTAGTGCATTTATCTCGATTAAAACTATTTAAAATATTTCCAGGGCAAGATTCAATCTGTAAACATTGCAATCGAGCTCCAGCCTCATTGGGCCACATGTTTTGGGCGTGCACCAAATTAACAACATTTTGGATAAAAATCTTTGAATGCCTCTCAGACTGCTTTGGTGTCACAATCACTCGTAACTCATTAACAGCTGTGTTTGGTGGACTCCCAGATGGGCTTACAGAGGACAAGCACAAACAAATCATATTTATCTTTACCTCACTACTAGCACATAGACTTATCTTGCTCATCTGGAAGAATCCCAACCCATTATGTTTAAGTAAACTTTAAAAATATGTCAGGATCTAATCAATAACATTTGAAAATATATAAATATATCTATATCGGAGAAAATGACTTCCTTCCTTGCTTCTTCAAAGATTTGCTTTTTTGGCTGACTCTCTTTCTTTCTTTTAGGTGAGGGTTGAATTTTGTTTTTATTAAGCTTAATTTGACTGGATTGTTATTTGCTTTTAATTAACCCTTAAACTGCCAGAACTGGCTATAGTCGGTTCCCAGTACAATTTGCCAGCACGCCGGAGCTGAGTATATTCAGCGACATACATTAATTGAACTCCGCAACTGGCTAAAGTTGATTTCCAGTGAAATTTGCCAAGCACGCCAGAGCTGACTATATTCTGCGACATATATTCATTAAACACCGCAACCGGCTATAGTCATTTCCCAGTACAATTTGCCAGCACGCCGTAGCTGATTAGTCAGTGCCGTACATTTGTTGAGTAGCCAGCTCATGACCACTGCCACCACCCCTGCAGCACTGCAGCATCACTGTCCCTGGGATTCAGCCGCTGCACTAGACTAGCCTGCAGGCATCAGCGTTTACCTCTGTGTGCTTGAGTGCAGCCAGTTCAAGTGCAGTTGGCTCAGTGATTAACTGAATGTCATCAATGGCTTCAGTTCTGAATGTCATCAATGGCTTCAGTTGCACCTCGTACATATTGTTCCAGTAGTTTTTTTTTTAAATAGTTCTTATAGTTCATTGGCAGTGTGTGAAATGATCAGTGTTGCAGTAATTGTGCATGAAAAAAATATGTGAACCATTAAAATTTCACTTTTTCTTGGTGAATTGTGACGTTTCCTTACAAAGTGCAGCAAAAAAAGTATTCGGCATCCAGGGGTGCATTAACCCCCAAGTATGTGGCAGTTTAAGGATTAAAATTTATAAAAATGAAATAAAATAAAATAAAAAAGCCCATGCTTATATTTCTAAAAACTTACACCTGTTTCACTCAAACCTTAATGTCCTTGCCAACTTTATTTCCCCAGGCTAGCTGGCCTGGCCAGTCAATTCCTGCTTTGGATTTTCAGCTATGTCTACTTCATCCATCCATTGTCCAACCCGTTGAATCCGAACACAGGGTCACGGGGGTCTGCTGGAGCCAATCTACTTGTATGCAGAAATCTTATTTTATGAAAAGTCAGTATAAGGACAATTTTACAAATTAAGACAATCTACAAAAATATCTTGTGTGGCAAGTGGCTGGGGGTGGCACCCAGCTGGGATGCACGGAAGGACCGAAGGAGGTCTTACGCCTCCTCCAGACCACGAGGGGGCGACTGCCCAGGTGGCTTTGGGGACCACGGGAACAGAGCTTAGAAGCTCAACCCTATAGGGGCCCGTGGTCACTGCCAGGGGGCGCCCCAATGCCTGAGGAGCCCTGGCCTTTAGCACTTCCGTCACACCCAGAAGTGCTGGGGGGAAGAAGACCAGGGACACCCGGAGTGCTTCGAGGTGTGCAGCCGGTACTTCTGCCAAATCAGGAGGCACCTGAAGCATGTCCGGGTGTGTTCAAAAGAGGCCGCCTCCCTCCATTCGATGGCTGAAGTTGGGAGGAAACGAGACGAAGCTCGGGAGGAGAGGAGTGGAGGCGGACCAGAGAAAGAGAGGCATTGTGAAGCATGGACTTTGGGGGAGTTTTGGGGTTGTGTGTGCACTAAGTATTGTAAATAATATATAATAAACGTGTTTTGGTTGAACTATCGGTGTCCGCTTGTCTGTGTCCGGGCCATTTACCACACTTGCTAGATATGATCAGATTGTTCTCTACAATAGTCTATTTAATAATGATAAATGATATTTGAAATAAAGCATTATCTTTGAGAAGTTACCCATTTCTGCAATTTTATTTACTAGACTGAAAGATTACAGTTTGTGACTTTACATATAATGTTTTAAATATGCAGATAAATTAAAAGCTGATTTAAACTGAGGAGCTCAGAGTGTCCACTGAATAAGTTTTCCTCTCTGGCCTGTAGACCCGAATCTTGGACTGTACTTTGGGATTAGAGTAAATAGTTCAGTAATGAGAGGTTCCACCCACATAACCGAGACTGAGTATAGCCACATGATACAGTCAATGCCAAAAATGACCACATAAATAGTGACAAGAGTGACCACAGCATGGGAGCCTTTCACTTCGACTTGGGCTTCTAGTTGTGCTCGATCTGATGATGATGTGATGCTCTTCACCTTTGTGCTGTGCCGGTAGAGAAGCAGCAGGATATACCCACTCATAATTGTTATTAACACTATAAACGCAATATCTCTCATCATGACTTCCATGCCAATCCCAAAGAGAGCAATGAACGTGAATAAGGTGGCATAGCAGAATTCAGTGCTGAACATGTATGGAAGCATAATAATAATCATAATAATTCATTACATTTATATAGCGCTTTTCTCAGTACTCAAAGCGCTATCCACACAGGGAGGAACCGGGAAGCGAACCCACAATCTTCCACAGTCTCCTTACTGCAAAGCAGCAGCACTACCACATAGTGTTGTTGACAAGGTATGTAACATAACGGATGTTAGTATTGATGTATGAGGCAAAGTAGAACACATACAGCAATATCACTATAAGCATCAGAAACCTGGGAATTTGTAACTTCAACTTCACTGGGTCGAGCTTAGTGGAGGGAGGTGAGATACGTACTCAACAGGCATGTTAGACTGATGGAGAGGCCCCTGAATGAGCAGAAGGACAAGATGATAAATTTACAACCAAGGTCACCAAACATCAGCTTGTAGCCAAATGAGTGCAGCGTCTGGGGAATCCCATGCATGAAGCCCAGCATCAGTTTAGCAAAGGTGAGATGACACAGGATGATGTCTGGAGTCATCAGCTTGCTGTCAGTACGCAGGATATGTAAAAATGCAAAGCATATGGCTAGGTTGGATGGAATGCCAATGACAGTCAGCAGAAGGAACGCATAGGGTCGGATCACAGCTCTCACGTCCACTGAGGTCATAGTTAAGCGTTGACAGGCTGTAAGAACAAGTGAAAAACATCACAGAATTACTTGTGGAATTTACAAAGAGTGTGGTAGCTTCCAAACTAGCAATTTTATCCCAGTCTCTATCTTGTGGTTCACCTTTGTTCATACTATAGTGCCAGTTTGATTTTAAATAACTGTCCATTAATTTTTTGTACCCACTTCATCAAATTAGTGTCACCTTTCCCAGAAGCACTGGAATAAGGGAAGAATTCAAGTTTGATCTGAGTTGCAGTGAATTGTAGGGCATCCACACTGAGCCAAATTAGTGCTCATAATTAACCTACTATCCCTTATCACACACGTGCGCATGGGAAGCAGCTAAAGGGTCTAAATGAGAGTAATTCCATGCCAGACCAGGGGGTAGCGGAGTGCACTGACCTTTTTTCTTTCTTTCCTGCAGATTGTTCACGGGAAATTCCACCTGGGCCTGACGATGTTACTTCCATTTCCGGCCTTGATGATGTCACTTCCGGCTCTAGCCTCGATTATATCACTTCCGGTGTTGAGCCCACAGATAAAGAGACTTCCGGTTCCGGCCCTTTTGATGATGTCACGTCTGGGTCCGATTCTATGGAAGAGGACCCTTCCGCTTCTGCCCTTGATGACTTCACTTCCCTTTCTGGCCTTTAAAGCCGCCATATTCTGCTAACCACATCAGTTCTGTTTTGTACTCCATTCTGAGCACATCAGTGCTATCAGTTTACCCTTTTTGCAGCCAGGGAATATTGTAAGGGTGGCTGCCCCAAACCTTCTTCATGACTCTTGTGCCTGTTTTTTGTGACACCCTCTATGGAAGGAATGGGATTGTCCAGCAGAAACATCACAAAGACAGGAAGGGAACATGCAAACTCCACACAGGCAGTTGAATCCATGACTTTGGAGCTTGAGGTACCTGCACACCGTGTACATGCTTTTGAAAATGCTTTTGACAGATCTAGTATTCCTGGTTCGTTATTGTCATGTTCCCTTCATGTCTTTGTTGGTTTTGGTTTTCCTCACTTAGTTGTTCAGGTTTTTGTTAAGTGGCAATTCAAAATCAATGTTAGGATGATTGGGTGTGTGATAGACTGGCATCCTATGTCTAGCGCTGCAGCCCCCCGTGACCCTGAATTTGATTAATTCGGTTTAAAAGGAGTTGGCACCCTCTTTTCTTGACTGGATGCTGGGAAGCTACAGTTGATACTGGCAGTAAAGCGCACAAGCATACAGTAAATATAAAACAATTCGAGCATCCAATAGCATTCAGAATATCCATTTAGTAGTTGATCCATTTCCTGAACTTGTGGTATTCATTTCAAGGTTACATGGAGTTAGAGTCTTTCCTAACAGCATCAAATGTAAGGTAGGAACCAGACCTGAACAGGACGCCAAATTATCTGCATGTCCCTTGACTAAGGATGATATTCCAATACAAATGGGAAGTCCCGGTCAGGGGTCTGGTTGGGTGGGATAAATGTTGACTCAGTGTGTCATTGAGGTGGATTGTAAGAGATAAAACCATCAGCTTTCATACTGCATATGACAGAAAGTGACATTGGATTAGATTAGATTAGATTAGATTAGATTAGATTAGATCAACTTGATTAATTCCATGGATAAATAAAGATTCATATAGCAGCAGAAACATATAAAACAAGAATACAGGCTCACAGAACAAATAATATGGCCACTCAATTGATCAATCTATTAATAAATAAATGTACAGTTAGGTCCATAAATCTTTGGACAGAGACAACTTTTTTCTAATTTTGGTTCTGTACATTACCACAATGAATTTTAAATGAAACAACTCAGATGCAGTTGAAGTGCAGACTTTCAGCTTTAATTCAGTGGGGTGAACAAAACGATTGCATAAAAATGTGAGGCAACTAAAGCATTTTTGAACACAATCCCTTCATTTCAGGGGCTCAAAAGTAATTGGACAAATGAAATAACTGGAAATAAAATGTTCATTTCTAATACTTGGTTGAAAACCCTTTGCTGGCAATGACAGCCTGAAGTCTTGAATTCCTGGACATCACCAGATGCTGGGTTTCCTCCTTTTTAATGCTCTGCCAGGCCTTTACTGCAGCGGCTTTCAGTTGCTGTTTGTTTGTGGGCCTTTCTGTCCGAAGTTTAGTCTTCAACAAATGAAATGCATGCTCAGTTGGGTTAAGATCAGGTGACTGACTTGGCCATTCAAGAATTTTCCACTTCTTTGCTTTAATAAACTCCTGGATTGCTTTGGCTGTATGTTTTGGGTCATTGTCCATCTGTATCATGAAACGCTGCCCAATCAATTTGACTGCATTTAGTTGGATTTGAGCGGACAGTGTGTCTCTGAACATCTCAGAATTCATTCGGCTGCTTCTGTTCTGTGTCACATCATCAATAAACACTAGTGTCCCAGTGCCACTGGCAGCCATGCACACCCAAGCCATCACACTGCCTCCACCGTGTTTTAAAGATGATGTGGTATTCTTTGGATAATGAGCTGTTCCACGCCTTCTCCATACTTTTTTCTTGCCATCATTCTGGTAGAGGTTGATCTTGGTTTCATCTGTCCAAAGAATGTTTTTCCAGAACTGTGCTGGCTTTTTTAGATGTTTTTTAGCAAAGTCCAATCTAGCCTTTCTATTCTTGAGGCTTATGAGTGGCTTGCACCTTGCAGTGCACCCTCTGTATTTACTTCATGCAGTCTTCTCTTTATGGTAGACTTGGATATCGATACGCCTACCCCCTGGAGAGTGTTGTTCACTTGGTTGGCTGTTGTGAAGGGGTTTCCCTTCGTCATGGAAATGATTCTGAGATCATCCACCACTGTTATCTTCCGTGTATGTCCAGGTCTTTTTGCGTTGCTGAGTTCACCAGTGCTTGCTTTCTTTCTCAGGATGTACCAAACTGTAGATTTTGTCACTCGTAATATTGTAGCAATTTCTCGGATGGGTTTTTTCTGTTTTCGCAGCTTAAGGATGGCTTCTTTCACCTGCATGGAGAGCTCCTTTGACCGCATGTTGTCTGTTCACAGCAAAATCTTCCACATGCAAGCACCACACCTCAAATCAACTCCAGGCCTTTTATCTGCTTAATTGATAATGACATAACGACGGACTTGCCCACACCTGCCCATGAAATAGCCTTTGAGTCATTTGTCCAATTACTTTTGAGCCCCTGAAATGAAGGGATTGTGTTAAAAAAAAATGCTTTAGTTGCCTCACATTTTTATGCAATCGTTTTGTTCACCCCACTGAATTAAAGCTGAAAGTCTGCACTCCATCTGCATCTGAGTTGTTTCATTTAAAATTCATTGTGGTAATGTACAGAACCAAAATTAAAAAAACATTGTCTCTGTCCAAATATTTATGGACCTAACTGTATATTGTGCAGAAATGTGAAAATAAACTTAAAGAGTACAGCGGGAGGAAACATTGAATTGCCTGATAGCAGTGGGCAGGAAAGACCCCCAGAAGAGCTTCTCGGCTCACTGTGGTGTAATAAGCCACTGACTAAAAGCACTCCAAGAGAGCAGATAAAATTTCAATTTTTATGTGAAAAATAGTTTTGAGATTCACTATAAATATAATTTACAAGGGAATATTACTATTTAATGAGAAATGTATCTCAATTGTTAGATACAAAGTGATCCTTACCTGCTAACAAATATGGTAACATGTTTCCACCTTCTGAATGTGCTTTTTACTGCAGTCTGTCCATGGCGGGATGCCATTCCACTTTTGTCCGCACACTTAAACAGTGAATTTATATGGTCATTTTTGTCAGGTGTACAGAATACATTGAAATTTGTACTTACTGTACATGTGAAAATCACTTGCTGTATAGTCTTCTGCATTAGTGTGGCAATCTCTAAAAATGAGTGCTTATTTGACTTTGCTGTCTGTATCCCCTGTGCTAAGTTTATTTTTCTTCTTTCTTGTACCTCAGACTAATTATTGCAGCTATAGAGGACCTGAAGGCCACTTGCACAAGCCTAATGAGACACACATCAAGAGACCAGGCCTGGCACAGAGCACAGGCATCTAAAGTGAGGTGGAGTGGAGTCGTGGCTCTCTGGTGTGGAGGATCTGGATTGGTAACTCGATGGTTGCCAGTTCACGTCCTGGCAGTGCCAGAAAGAATGCTACTCTGTTGGGCCCTTGAGCAAGGCCCTTAACCTGCAATTGCACCAGGGGCATTGTACAAATAGCTCACCCTGCACTCTGACCCCAAGACTCTCTGGAGAGTAAGTTGGAGTATGCAAAAAAAATGACAAATTCCTAATACAAGAAATTGTATATGACAAATAAAGGATTAAAAAAATAAATTAAAAAAACAAAAGGTTTGAGGCTTGTGCCACCCCTGAAATAAAAAGAAGTTATTTTTAATGTACGTAGATGCATTGGTAGAATTATTTGAGGCTAGGATAATAAGACATTTGTTCAATCAGCCAAGGCTCTTTCCAGATGACCACATTGGGTCCCTGTAGTGGCACATATTAAGTTCAAATCCTTGATGTCTGCCTATAGAGTACTCAGTGGGTCAGCAGTTCTGTTCATGGAGACACTGCTACTTCTTGTCTACTCAGGTCTACTGATGAATGGCGTCTAGTGAAGCCAACTCTGTGTACCATCTAGTCTCAGTGCTGACTCTTTTTGTGTGTAGCACCAAGCTGGTGGAACAGCAGCTGCCCGTCTCCATTTGAAATTCTGACTGCCTCAGTTTAAGAAGTGTTTCTCTCTTTTTTAATGAATTGATATCTAACTGATATTAGCTGTTAGCTTTTACAGTCAAAGAATTGCAAGTAGCTTGTATTTTATTCTGAGCTGTTCACTTGAGGTGATAAGTTTTGTACCCTTGTCCTGTAGCACTTGTTCTTTAACAGTCCCCCTGACTGATATTTACTTGATTACAAAGATTTCTTCAACTGCTAAGCAAATTAATGTAAATATAAATGTAATCAATCCTGTTTAAAGGAGCTGTGTGTTGGCATGATGGAGAATAAAGTAAAGCTGTGTTCTAAAATCTTGCTTCAGGTCAAAGCCAGCAAAGTAACATGCTGTGTCAATGATCAGTCGGCATTGAATTCAGGCAAATCTAGACAATTTCTCTGATTAAAAAGCCCCATTGATATTACATATGAGTCCTAAGAGAAAATTAACCTTCCATCCAAAGTAGCAGTTAAATCAGAAAACAGAGAACATCAAATGAATTCAGAAAAGAAGGCATATGTTTTAAAGTGAAGCATCATTTTCAAAGACAGTAATATTTTTACCAGAATAAGCAGGTGTAGGTAAAGAAGATAAAACGAATACAATGTCAGTGAAAAATCATGATAACGCAATACAAACAAATACCTGCTACAGTTTATTGTACAGTATGTATAAACTGCATATAATTCAATAAATATGTTGAATGGTTTGCATTCTTGTGTGTGTGTGTCTTGCTGGTACTGTATTATTGTCAACTGCTCTGCAAGGAAGAATTTCATTGTACCGTGTACTCTATGTACTATGTACACATGACAATAAATTTGATGTTGAGAAAAGCAAAAGATTTACAATATTTTTACTTGCTGTGGAAGACAAAAATATACCACATTTGGCCTTCACAGTCAGATGTACTCAAGCTCCAGGAGACCAAATCTTGGCCAGGTCATTCTGTATGGAGTCTGCTGTTTTTTTATAACTTTTACTGAATTTATATAAAACATGTAACATTCCATACAATCAAGTGAAACTTAACAAAACTAAATTCAAATCAACTCCAGCCAATGAGAAAGAAAGAGAGAGAGACCAAGAGCCAGAGTAAAACTTTTGAGAGTAGTAAAGAGAGAAAGGAGTCTTTCTCCGCAATATGCTGTAAGTGCTTATTCTAAAATATTATTTATTGATTAGATCCTGCCAGGTTTTGAACAGATCCTCTAAGAGAGAATTTGATTTTTTTCCAATTTCAAATAGTATACAACATCAGTTACCCACTGACTTAACAGAGGTGGGATAGGATTCTTCCAGTTGAGCAGGATAAGTCTACGTGCCAATAGTATAGTAAAGGTAATTCCAGTTTGTTTGTCCTTCTCCAGTTTAAGCCCATCTGGGAGTACAATACAATACAATACAGTACAGTTTATTTTTGTATAGCCCAAAATCACACAGGAAGTGCCGCAATGGGCTTTAACAGGCCCTGTCTCTTGACAGCACCCCCAGCCTTGACTCTCTAAGAAGACAAGGAAAAACTCCCAAAAAAACCTTGTAGGGAAAAATGGAAGAAACCTTGGGAAAGGCAGTTCATAGAGAGAACCCTTTCCAGGTAGGTTGGGCGTGCAGTGGGTGTCAAAAGAAGGGGGTCAATACGATACCATGCAGTTCAAAGAACAGAACAATTCCTCAATATACTAAAAAATAAAAAATATAAATTTTAGAATTACATAGCAGAATTTAACAGTAGATGATATATCCCATAATAAGATCTGGATTTGTGTAGAGTCCTGGAGACCTCATCCTTCATGCTGCCTCCCCCATTTGGCCATTCCACGGCTGAAACAGTGCTGGGCCAGCCAATCCGATGATAGGACCCCTCTTTCCCACGATTCCCGCGATCCTCCATCTGGGATGACTTTTCCTTAGGCAGGCAAAACAACTTGGCAGGTGGGCCATGGCACCAAGTGCCACATTTGAGTACCGAGAAGAAAAACAGAATAAGTGAGAGTTAGTATACAATTATAACTGTCATGTTACTTATGTTTAAGTGCTAATGACTAACAACAGAGATGCAGTCTGTACAGTTAATCAGCAGCTCTAGTCAGGATATGCTAAATTGAAGTAGTGAGTCTTCAGCCGGGATTTAAAAGCTGTGACCGAAGGGGCATCTCTTATAGTAGCAGGCAGACCCTTCCACAGTTTAGGGGCCCTGTAACTAAAAGCTCGACCTCCCACTGTTATTTTATTAATCCTTGGAATCATAAGCAGACCGGCATCTTGAGATCTTAATGTGCGCTCAGGTTTGTAAGTCATGATAAGTTCAGACAAGTAAGTACCCCAGACACAGATGTTAATGGATTAAGAGGGATTGTGACGCCAAGGCTCTCTGATAGGCATTTCAAAATTTTTGTCCAGAAAGATGGATCATGCCCTGGGAATATTTTGGACAATTTTAAATGAGACAGATGTGCTCGATAAAAGATTTTAAGTTGAATAATTGTATGCTTTGCAAATATGGAGCTTGAGTGAATTCTGTGCATGGCTGCCTTCCACTCCTTTTCTGAAATGTTGAGATTCTGTTCCCACTGTACTTTGGGATATTTAAAAGGAAGGGACTTTAAAATGGTTTTATATATTGTGGAAATGCTGTCTGAGTCTTCAAGACTGATCAATATCTCTTCTGGAATAGAAATAGGTGGGAGGTGAGGAAAAGAGTCTGCATGTTCTGCTTGTCTCTATATACATTTTGGTTTTCCTCCCACATGCCAAAGACATGCATGTCAGGTTAATCAGTGATCCTGAATCTGTCTAGTATGAGGAGCTGTTTGTGTGTGTGTGTGTGTGTGTGTGTGTGTGTGTGTGTGTGTGTGCGTGCATGCGTGTGTGTGCGCGCGTGTGTGTGTGTGTGTGTGTGTGTGTGTGTGTGTGTGTGTTTAGATCCTGTGAAGGTCATTTATCCAAGTCCATGGTTGCTATCTGCCTGTACCCCATTCTGCCATGAGAGACCTGGGCCTATCTGTCATTTAGTAATGTGACTGGCACTGACCTAACTATGTTGCACTAATATCGTGTCAGAAATTTTGTTTTACTTCATGACACTATGGAACTCACCTGTGCTTTCTGAGATGGCAGTGCCTTCACATCTCTGACAGTAAAAGCCGGTATAAAGAGTCAAAAACCCATAAAATTCATAGACTGATTATTTCAAGTAACTACTTAATGTGTGCTTTTCAATAAATAGCAAATTTTTATGATTTTTCTCACCATATTTAATCACAAGAATTTTAAAGGCATTGCAGCAAATATCTAAACTACACAGTCCTGCCTTTACTGATTTTGCTTCTTTATACTTTATAAGGGTCCTCCAGGATGACAATGTGTTGAACAGAAACCACAAGGCATTCACCCGTGAGGTCACATTAAGGACTTTCATTTGCTACTTAGCTATCGACACAAGGTATGAAAAACTGCCTCTGTCAAAATGTGTTACAAGGAAGATTGATCCCAAAATTTGTCATTTTAATGACGAAGGGACTCAAAGGTTTGGTTTTACAATACCATAATTCAAACATGCCCGGCAGAGCTGTCTAATCCGCCATGAAACAGTCACTCTCATAATGAGTACAATGAGAGGCACCAATATCTTCAGAGCAGAGGCGTCCTTAGGGGTGTGCGGGGCCCAGGGCTAACCAACCCCACGTGGAGCCAGTTACATCAAATGCTGTTACCAGTATGTGAGGACTGTATAAATTTGCACGCAAATTTAATAAAAATAATGTTAATATACACTGGATTTTCTCATTACACTATTCAGCCAAATGTTTGCAAGATAACATGCTGATTTTATCAAAATATAAAGATCTATTTAAAAAGTGCACTATGATCTCTTCCACTCATGGCGTTGACAGCGATATGGCTAAACCAGTAATCAAATGTTGCTGCTCGTTCCACCACCAAACACTTCCCACTCTGTTTCAACTATGCCTACTGTAGCAAACTGAACTAAAGACTCGACTAAGAAACGATGGTAGGCTCTCTGGACACAAATGAGTCATAAGCAACAAGCCATCAGTTTTTACTCAAGTTGAAACAGAAGCCATCCCAGTGACTAATAGGCTATACCTATTTTAGGAAGGGATTATTCTGGCAACCCTTTTTGGGCGATGAAGGTGAACTTTGGAATGTTTTCAAAGATGTACATGTATGGAATTTGACATTGAAGAGGGATTTTAAAAGGGGTTCCTCTTAGAACCGTCTCAAATATATATATACTGGAGAATATAACTTGACAAATCTGCTCAAATGGGACACGCAGACCTCAAAAGTGGGGCCCCCTTAGGTACAGGGCCTGGGGAGGTCACCCCACTTGCTTCCCCCAAGTGCCGCTCTTCCTTCAGAGTCTTGCCATCTTCAATAGATCTCATCCACCACATTAAAGCTCAACATGTGAAAAATTACTTCTTTAAAGTAAGCTATGATCACGGCAGGAAAACGCTCAGCCATTCACTAACTCAGCAAAAACAAGCAACAAATAAATCCCTCCAAGCTACATGTAGACTGGCTTTGCACAATAAAGCCTTCAGTGATGCTGAGGTATTAAAAGATGGCATTATAGGCAGTCTATTTGAAGTCTGTAGTGATTATGTTATTGAATGTGTAAAACACATAACTCTGTCGGCTGCATGTGCTGCATGTCGTGCTCATATCCCTGGCCATTGACGAGCCAACAGGAAACACGGACATGGTGTAATTGTGCTGTGTGATATGTTAATGGAGTTGAATTCAGAGTGGAACCAAAGGCATTGAATGGTTAGGTATAATGTGAGTGTCCCTGTGATGATCCCGGTCAGCTCCAATGCACACTTTCTGATCTGGCAGTCAGGCGTTTTCTTGATGGACACTGATTCTTCACCTTTTAATTAAGAGTAATGGTCAGATGTGTCGTATGTTTATTCATATTTTTCATTTGACTTACAGTACACATTATAAATATGTCCAGGCATCACTTGTTATTTTCTGTGCTATTGTGTTAAACATATTTGATTTAGTATTATGCTATTGTGGCGCACACACACAAAAAAGTGATGCTATTTGGGAAACAATGGGTTCCTGTTATAGAGTGGACCATGAAAACGGAGTATGGAATGGAGCAGTAAACAGTAGGATCGTGTTTCACACTGAAGTGGTTCTGTCAGGGTTGTAGTAAAGGGACAAACTTCTGCCCACCCCTCACACGCAACTTGGGCAACGAACTGAAAGGTGGTGTACTTTCATTGTTGCTTCACTTTACCTGTTCCACTGGTTAGTATACAATACATTCAAAGATTTTACCTTTTAACAGAGAGTCAATTTATACTCAGAATGTTACATTAGTAATGTAAGCATTGCTACAGAGACACAAAGTTAAAACTGGCTAAAAGTGGGCGGCAAGCTGCTCAGTTGCAAAGACCACCACTGCGCTGCAGATAGACGCCGGTGCTGTGAATTACTAACCAGACAAGAGAGCTGCTTTTTAAATAGTTGCTCGGCTACTAAACACTTGGTACTCTTGTTAAATGTATATTTTGTAAACTGTATTAGATGTAAATAAGTTATAGAATGGCTGAGATGTTTGTAAAGAATGGTTACTGCTGCATTTTGTTATACATGAATGAATATGAAACAGTTAGTTTATGAAAGTATTTGAAATATGATGAGTAGCATTGAAGTTTTTTGGTTAATGCTTAATGCTGTTGTTTCATACCTTTAGAAATGTTATTTATAAAAGAGTTCTAAAACTAGTTGCGCCTCTGCATATAATCTAATACAGGACATAGCTTGCTTTAAATACAGTATTTCTGCAATCTTTTTTCTGTATTACCCTAGCGGCTAGGGATTATTTACTGTTTGTACATGGGTATGTGTATGTGATCCTGTTTATTGAGATTCTTGGAGGAATGAAGACACTTGAGAATGTGTATATAAAATAGTGAAATATATATGCAGGGTTATCATGACTTTATTGAATGTAAAGAAAGAGATGCAACTTGGACAATGGACTGAAAGCGGTGTGCTCTCATTGCTGCTCCCCTTTACCTATTCCACAGATAGAAGAATTCAGGGCGAAAGACCCGCATTACATCACCATTGAAGGCCGGTGGAGTTCAATTCCAGACCTGGTTAACGTAGCTCATCCTCTGGTGAAGGTGAAGCTTGCATACACTTCAGGATTTGCTACTTTGTCATTTTTGTTGCTGTGGCCCACTTGTGGGGCCCGTAACACTATCCTTCATTCCAAATATAAATATAAAGTAGAGTGTTTATATTTTTTAAAAGCATACTTGTGCTTTGGCAACACTTTAATTTAGGTACTGCAAAAATGCATCTATTAATCATTTACTCTTAAAGAAGATGAAGTTACATATTTAGTATAAGACCTGTGAATCCTTTATATTAACAAGACATTTTACCATCATGTCAATATGCCACACTGCACAGAGATGAATAATGGATTTACTGATGTTTTGTAAGTGTTATGAAGACCAGTAGAAGCTTTTGTTACGGTCTTTCCTCTTTTCTTGATTCCCAATAAAAACTTTGTAGAGACACACTCCACAAGTGTGAAACTTCAAGTTTTCTATTCTGTCTGTGATGCATCTTTAGGATTGCAATCACCAAGTCTATCATCATAATTGGAAAGGTGGAGATTGTATTACCAGAATAAGTCTGGCGGCCCAACAAAATCTCTACACGCAGGACAAGAAATTACTCTTGTGATCTTTCTTTACTAAAGATCTTTATCTAAATACTAAATGAGAGGCAACTGCATGCAGAATTAATGCATGGAAACATCTTTTCTTCCATCAAAGGCACGAATTTCACTGAAAGTAAAATGGTAATATTTCCTGATTTTTTTGTGAAGCAAAACACCAACTTTTGCTGCAAATTTAACAAATTGTTATGTCATTGCTAATAAAGATGGTCCACGTACTCTAATAATGGTAGTTAATATTTGAAATAAAGCATAATCCTTTATTTACAGACGCCACCTGATTTTTGCGATTTTATTTAAGAGACATCAAAATAACAGTAATTGAGTGAACATGCAAAAGCTTTACAATTGCAGAATAAAAATGTGATTTAAACTTTGGAGCTGAGAGTGTTCACTGAATGAGTAGTCCTGTCTTGCATGTAGACCTGAAGTTTGGCCTGAACCTTGGGATTAGTGGCGATGATCACGATGGGGCACACTGAACTATATAGCATGGTGAAGTATATTCTAATATCAGTAATGAGAGGTTCCACCCACACACCTGAGATCGAGTACAGCCACATGATGCCGTCAATGCCAAAAAAGACCACATAGATAGTGACGAGAGTGACCACAGCACGTGATGCTTTCACTTCAGCTCGTGCTCCTAGTTGTGTTCGATCTGATGATCGGATGCTCTTCACCTTCTTGCTGTGACGGTAAAGAAGGAGCAGGATGTACCCACTCATGATGGTCATCAGCATTATAAACACAAGATCTCTCATCATGACCGCTATGCCAGTCCCAAAGAATGCCACGAAAGTGTGCAAGGTGACATAGCAGAACTCAATATTAAATGTATATGGAGGCATAGTGTTGTTGATGAGGCTTGCAACACCATGGATTGCAATACTGGTGCATGACACAAAATAGAGCATGTACAGAATTATAACTGTAAGCGTCAGGAATCTTGGAATTTGTAGCTTCAGTGGGTCGAGCTTAGAGGAAGCAGGCGAGATCACCACAGCCTGATAGGTACTCAGCAGGCATGTTAGACTGATGGAGAGGCCCCTAAAGGAGCGGAAAGACAAGATGATTAATTTACAACCAAGGTCACTAAACATCAGCTTATAGCCAAATGAGTGCAGTGTCTGGGGAATCCCACGGGTGAAACCCAGCATCAGGTTAGCAAAGGTGAGGTGACACAGAATGATATCTGCTGTCAAAAGCTTGCTGTCATTGCGTAAGGCACGTAAAAAGGCGAAGCAGATGGCCAGGTTGGATGGAATGCCAATGACAGTCAGCAGAAGGAAAGCGTAGGGTCGGATCGCAGCTCTTGTGTCCACAGAGGGCATAGTTAAGAGTTGATGGGCTGCAAGAACAAGTGGAAAACATCACAGAATTACTTTTAGAATTTACAAAGAGCTGTGTAACTTCCAAATTTGCAATTATGGAGTACATTTACTGATATACCAGTCTTTATCTTGAAGCTTGTCTGTGTTCATAAGAGATACTTGATATTAAACAACCATTTATCTATTTTCTGTACTTACTTCATCAAATCAGGGTCACCTTTCCCAGAAGCACTGGATGCAAGGAAAAATACAAACTTGAACTGGTTGCCAATTAATTGTAGGGCATCCAATTGCAGGGTAACCAAATTAGTGCTGACAAATTACCTAACAGACAACTATGGGAGGAAAAGGGGCTTGTCCAGGAGAAAAGCCACATATTTGAGGAGAATGTACAGTACAGGATCCACACAAGCAGTTGAACCCATGGCTGTAGGACACCAGCACACCACATTTATACTTCTGAAAAAGGGCATCACAATGGCACAGAGGTTAGCAAGGGTCCAGTGTCCTAGGTTTCAATGTCATGCCTCAGCTCATTTCATTGTCAGTGTTGACTTTGCATGTTCCCTTCTTGTTGGCACTGGTTTCCTCTCTAAGATGTGGAGGTCAGGATTACTGGAAATTCATTATTACTCCAATGTGAGTGTGGACATGTGTGAATGTGCCCTGAAACAGACTATCACCTTGCTGACTTATGCCTAGTACTGCTGTGATAATCTATGACCCCCAGTGACCCTGAAATGGATTAAGTGGGTTTAACAATAGTATGGCACCTGCTTATTCTCCTTTCTTGACTGGTTGCTAGGAAGCTGCAGTCCATACCGGCAGTAAATGGCAGATGCATACTAAAAACATAAAACAAACTTAGCATCCAAAAACATTCTGAGTATCCATTCATTTGTTATTCCATTTACTGAGCTTGTGGTGTTCATTTCTAGGTTACATGGAGTTTGAGCCTTTCCTAGCAGCACCAAATAAAAGAGCTACATCTGAATAGGACAACAGTTAACCTGACTGCTTCATGTCCTGTGGTTGAGGGAGTCACTTCACTAAAATGGGAAGAACATGCAAACTGCACACAAAAAAATGTGGAGATTAAACCAGGGGTTTATGAGCTCTCACACAGTAAGGTTACTAGATGCACCACCAGACCTACCCTAAAATGCCAGAAAGGGTAGCTCTGTTCAATGTGGGTTGATGCCATCATAGCATCCTGAATCATGGACTGCTTAGGTGGTAGTCTAAAGTTTGTGAAGCTTAAGAACTGCGTATCAGACAAGGCCATGAGTAGCACAGGGGCACCACAGGGAACTGGACTGATTCTCTTTCACACCTCGAACTTTAGATACAAAACTAAGTCTCATTACTGTATCTGCAGAAATTTTCCTATGACACACCTATAGTTGGGCGTATCGATGGTGGGCAAGAGAATGAATACAGAAGACTAGTGGAGGACTTTGTTGAATGATGCAAACTGAACCAACTACACCTCAACATCAATAAGACAAAGGAACTAATTGTACACTTCAGAAGAAACAAGCCCACTGTGCCCCCGCTTCTCATTGATGGTGAAGGATGTGGAGGTGGTGAGAATGTATACAATAAGTACCTCAGGAGCATCTGAATAACAAGCTTGAGTGGTGTAGCAACAGTAATCCATGATTACTAAAGAACAGAAAACAGTTTATTCATTTTAGGACAGTGAATGAATGGCTGCTGAAAATGAGGCATTGCAGTCATAAGTGAATAATAAAATAAAAATCTGTCATTTCAAGCAGTAATACCAATTAGCAGCACTACTAATGTCTTGGTTGTATTTTTAAATTGGTTTAATGGTATATTAATAAAAAAAGGCATCAATTTCTATCAAAAACATGAACATTTCTGGGTGTGTCCAAACATTTGGCAGGGAGTGTATGTATCAGAAATCTGAAGTTTCCTTAAACAGTTCAGTTCAGTGCAGAATTCACCTCTGGATGGGATGTCAGTTCAATGCAAAGCAAAGCTGCACTTACTTTCATTTTGTCTTAACAATTCATATTCTATAACACTGACATCTTTGATATATTGGAATGTTTTTGCAGAACAGCCGCTCAGTTCAAGTGCAAATAGTATTTAACCCTGGATGTGATGCAGATGGAGGGCATACACCCTATTTTTTGTATTTGTCCAACTGACAGACACAAAAATAAAATTAACCTGCAGGCCTTAACCTGATGTACATCAGAGCACACCGATCCCCATAGAACAAGCAAGCGGCACACAGAATGTGACATGGAGGAAGCTGCACTTAAAAATGACCCTTGGGGTGTGTTGCTATTGCACACACAACTTGAGTTTACTAAAAATGTGCATATTTTTAGGCTGTCCCTATTCTTTTCTAATATGACTAGTACAAAATCTTTGGGTGCCACAGTTAGACATACAGTACATGTGTAATTTATGTGGAAACCACATAAATGGATTTCATTGCTTTAAGTAACAGCACCAAACACAGAATTAATATGCTGGTATTACCTTAGATTGGCTTAACTCAAAATGAGTACTTTTTTAAGGCTTTGGATTTCAGGCCCTGAAGCTGTGGGTTCAAATCCTGCCACTGACACTGTGTGACCCTGAGCAAGTCACTTCAGCTGCCTGTGCTCCAAAGGGGACAACAAAAGCAATATAACCAATTGTATCTCAAATGCTGTAAGTCACCTTGGATAACAGCGTGGGCCAAGAAGGTCATTTTGGGGAATGTTTTACCCAGTGATTTTAAATCTATTCAAATTACAATAAGCATATTTGTTTCTAACAGTGGACACAACTTGTTGGATATCATATTTTATGTAATCTCATTAGCACAGAATCACCAACCAGATTGGTCCATCACACAGCCACATTGCCAGGTGGACCAGTTCAAAAAGCCACCAATTTTGAAAAAGGGGTAAAAAATAGCTTGTGCAGAGTGCCATTTTTTTGGAATATTTTTTTTTTCAGAATGTGAACTGTTTCAGATATTTTCTTTAAAAAGTCTCATTTGCATAAGGATAGTTCATTTGCATTCAGGCACTACCCTTTTTATAATGATATTGCAAAGAGAGTTTTGGTGATCTCCATTATTTGTACAGATAGATGATTCTTTGTACATAACAATATAGTTTTAATTGCCAAAGGTTTGTGTGCTTGTGAAAGTGGCTTTAGACTTCAGTAATCAGCCAAAGAAATGGCACACCATACATCACAGCAGCATGTGAGCCCTCTTCATGTGAAGATGTGACGTTTTCTTAATACATTAATCATACTTGGTACTGGCCTGACTTGTGAAGTTTGTTCAGAAAAGTCACTAAAAAATCGTAATTATGTTATTGTTGTACATTAAATCTACATGTTTTATAAATAAGTAATTTTATTATGTATGTTGTGTATCCAACAGCTTATTATATTTCATACATTTCAATAATAAGTGTTGGAAATGTTAGATCAACAGATTTGTTTACATTAGAATGACTTAATTCAATTAATTGGAACAATGTAAAATAATTTTAAGTACAGTATATCCATCAAGTTATTTTTTCAGTCTTTTAGGCAGTTACCCTCACCTCTATACCACCATGGCTCCCGACTCAATCTAATAATCTTCTTCTACTACAACTACTACTACTACTAATAATAATAATAATAATAATAATAATATATGAGATGGGCGGCACGGTGTCGCAGTGGGTAGCGCTGCTGCCTCGCAGTTAGGAGACCTGGGTTTGCTTCCCGGGTCCTCCCAGTGTGGAGTTTGCATGTTCTCCCCGTGTCTGTGTGGGTTTCCTCCGGGTACTCCGGTTTTCTCCCACAGGCCAAAGACATACATGTTAGGTGTATTGGCGATTCTAAATTGTCCCTAGTGTGTGCTTGATGTGGGGGGGGTGTGTGTGTGTTTGCGCATCCTGTGGTGGGTTGGCGCCCTGCCCGAGGTTTGTTTCCTGCCTTGCGCCCTGTGTTGGCTGGGATTGGCTCCAGCAGATCCCCGTGACCTTGTAGTTAGGATATAGCGGGTTGGATAATGGATGGATGGATGGATATATGAGATTTCCGTGACACCAACAAACCCCCAACTGTACTGTGCGCTGAAACTTTGTTAATTCAGGCATGGATTGCTTACCCGCCGCCGGTGCAAATGCAAGTTCAGAGGCTCGCAGCATAACGCGTCTATCGCCCAATGGTTAATGTGGGGAACAAGTCACGTGAAGTCAAGTCAAATTTATTTATGAAAGTACATTGAAAAACAACAGAAGCTGTACCAAAGTGCTGTACAAAAGAACATATAAAGACTACCTTAAAGCAAACAATTATGTAAATCAGTTTCTTAATTACTAATTATTTTTTAATCTCCCCATCCTGGCGAAATTACCCACAGTGAAAAGAGGATGAGAAAAAGTGTTTTTTTAATCGAGTCTTAAAACCTCAATAGAAGGAGATGATCTAATGTGGAATAGCAGATCGTTTCAAAGCCTCGAAGTAACAACTGAAAAAGCCCTGACACCCCTTATAGACTTCAGCCGTGATCTTGGAACTGCAAGGAGTAGTTGAGCAGATAACCTCAAAGCCCTCATTCCCGAGCGGAGATGAAGGAGGTCGTAGATGTATTTTAGGGCGAAAAGATGCCAATGCTTTAAAAACAAACAATAAAACTTTAAAATCAATCAGAAATCTCAACTGTGGGAAGTATAGAGAGGCCAGAACAAGTGAGATATGCTATGCATTTTGAACCAGTTGAATAGGGCAGATTTAGGCAATCCCACATATAGGGAACTGCGATAATCTAGTCGAAATGTAATAAAAGCACGAATCACTTTTTCTAAATCCTCCTGTGAAATAGAGGATTTTAATTTTGAGATTTGCCTCAGTTGGTAAAAGCTGGACTTTATCACTGTGGAGATTTGTTTATCAACACTTAGTGATAACTCAAAGATGATATCCAGATTCCTGACATCATTATGAATTTTTGCTGTCAGCGAGCCTAAGTGACTGCCAGTTTAATTAGCGGAAGAAATAGGGCTAAAGATAATGACCTCTGTTTTATTTTCATTCATTTGGAGGAAATTTTGCACTATGCAAAGTTTAAAACCGGCCGCTGATTTGGCTGTGTGTTCACTTTCTGTATTCTTACTTGTGCTTCGTGAAGCCCGTCAGGTGAGATGGGAGCGCCTGCAAGATGATGACAGCGTCACTGCGTATACAGTACTGTGGTTTTTCTGAGTGCTGAAAAGACAGCTCCCGTTTGGATAAATCTGAGATGACAATAGTAGTATAAAACTATAAAACTGGTGTTTTTTTTTTTAGAAATCTGGACTCACCTTCTTGTTTCTTGTCAAGTCTGTGATCCACACATCACAAGATATTTATATCATCAATATGGAGCGCGCGCACACACAAACACACTGGTTTTTCGTTTATATACAGTATGTCTAATATATATATTTGGTATTTTGGTGTTTGTTACACTGTGTTCTTTCCTATATATATATATATATATATATATATATATATATATATATATATATATATATATATATTCATCCATCCATTTTCCAACCCGCTGAATCCGAACACAGGGTCACGGGGGTCTGCTGGAGCCAATCCCAGCCAACACAGGATATATATATATATATATATATATATATATATATATATATATATATATATATATATATTAAACAGGTGAGCCATACATGAACAATGCTTCCTAACAGCCAGGCAGACTTGAAAGGCCAATTTGAGACTTCAAATGACGAAAGTGGCAAATGCGCCGTACTTGACATTTAGGAAAGAAGATGAAAGGCAGCCGAATGTATGAAATGAGCTTTCCATGAGCAGTCCTCACAAGTTATTTGATAAGCTCAGAAATCTCTAAAATAATGCAAGACAATCTGCCTCATCTAAGAAAAGAACAACGAAAAAAAAAAGCATTAGCTTTCAGGTGACAGCCCGCTTAGTTTAATTTTCTCCATGTCGTTTCTAAGCTGCCCGAAAGCGTAAATTACAACGTCTTAGTGAAAAGGGAACAGGAACACAAATGGCAGAAATAATCCTTAGGAATAGAAAAGCAGAGCTGTCAAATTAAATGTATGTTGGATTTCCCAGCTCCTCGCCGGTGACGCTGATCAATTGTTTTATTTCTTTTTGTATAAAGTTGTGATCTCCACCGTGTCTGACCCTTCGGAGCCGCAGATCAACGGGTGATGCAGGCGCGTGGTTCGCCTTTCAATTGTATTCTAAAATATCTGACTGTAAGACAAGACATAAGTCACGTCCCGCATTCTTTTACAGGTTTAAAAAAATTAACGGATTCATCTCCTTCACTCAAAACAATCTACTTTATCAGTTCAAAGAAGAATAAAAGAAAAAAAGAGCCTGCCGAGTTGAACTCATTTTCTCTGCTGGTAAACGGTGATGCGGCGATAAGCTGAAAGCAGCGGAAACAATGGCAGCGAACGGTAAAAACGACCAACTGTCACTTTCTGATTACATAGAACAATCATTTTTTGGCTTTTAATTGCTAACTTTGCACAACTTTGAAACTGATTACCTGTTTCTTTCTTTATTTTTTTTTATTTTTAATAATATTACATGATTAAGATCAGCTGGGTCCGGCTTATGAATTCTACGAGACGCGTGTAACAAGTTAAAACACCTGCTCCGAATTTTATTGTTTTGGTTACCCTTACTGTCTTTTTAAAAAACGTTTAAAGATTGAGTAAGCCTATTTTTTCGAAGATTAATTCCTGAATAAATTAGGTGCGCTCGTTCCTGTTTACATGTTGCGGACACAAGGTGGCCTATCGCACTACGCTTAACCAATACACCTGTAAGATTTGTACGTGCAGGTGCGCTGAGAGATACCTGCCGCTTTCATCTTTCCTAACACTTTTCTAGCACTTCGTTGACTTCGGTGTGACCTCCTTAGTGTACCCGAGACGTTCCACAGCAGTTTGTGGACTGTTTGACAAGTTTAATGAGTCAAACGTGAACATACAACATCACAGAAATACACCAGTTAGTGCTCTCCCGTCTGGTCACTCCAATGTGTCCTTCTGTTTTATATAAAGACTAAAACTTTATTAACACCTCTGTATGAAATCCACCCTACAAAGCCACACTTTTTATAGTTGGCTGCCTTGCTGTTTTACCCCATAACTTCAGGGACCAAAATATAGAAATATGGAAACAATTGCATTTTTCAACACTTACCATCCAAAAGGCACTATATCAGTTACCTCCTGTATGAACTAACTCTGGAATAGATGACAGTGAGCAAAGCTCTGTTAGGCTGATAGGGCAGAACTGCACTTCTAGGAGGCCCATGGGTCAATTCACATCTGTGAGCCTTTGAATGGTATAATGCCTATGTGGAATTCTCCCTAGCAGGTTTTCCAATCTCCACAAAACATTATATATATATATATATATATATATATATATATATATATATATATATATATATATATATATATATATATATATATATATATATATATATTGTGAAGGTTGGCCTGGACACAGACAGGCAGACAAGTTCATTTCACCCAACACACATTTATTTTCCATTTTTACGGTGCTCACAAACCCCACAGTCCCCAAAGTCCTGGCCACACAACACAATGCTTTTCTCTTGAGGCCGCCTCCTTGTCCTCCTCCGATGTCGTCCTACTTCCTCCTGACTCTTGTCCCTGTCTGAAGGGAGGCGGCCCCTTTTTTACACACCCGGATGTGTTCCGGGTGCTCCCCGGCAATCTTCCACTGGCACTCCCCAGTGTGGCGGAAGTGCCGGCTGCGCACCCCAGAAGCACTCCGGGTGTCCCCTCTTTTCTCCCCCCCAGCACTTCTGGGTGTGGCGGAAGCAGTGAGGTCCATGGTCCCCAAGGCATTGGGGCACCCCCTGGCGAAATTTATTCTCTATTTTAAATGATATTTATTGCTTCCTACTTTCTTCTTTTGGTAAAATGTGAGACATGATTGAATGGATGAAAAACATTCACAGTTTTTTTGTTTTGTGGCCATTGTAAAATGTTCCTGTACGGCTCTGCTGTCATCATGGTGATGATCTTCTTCTTTGCTCCTAGTTAGGTACTTGTTTTCTTAACTTGGGTCCTTCGAAGAAAAAGTTTAAGAACCACAAAAGTTTTGATTGATTTCATTTTTAATATCTTTTCATGTTTACTATTTTGACCTGTTCGTTTATATAAACCATTGACAAATTAAAATTTGGCACTTTTTAATTTAGATCGATAACTATCTATGAAGCTAAACTGTGTGGCATTCTTCAAACCTGCTTGCAAATTTTTAAGTTTTAAATCCGTGTAAGTCTAAATATGCCATCAAGCAAGTGTGGTGTAATGGTTAAGGCTTTGGCCTTCAAACGTTGTGGTTGTGGGTTCAAATCCCACTACGGACACTGCATGACCGGGACCAAGTCACTTGACCTGCCTGTGCCCAAATAGGGAAACCTAAAGAAACATAATTGTATCGTAAATGTTGCAAGTTGTCTTGGATAAAATCATAAGTGTATGATTCAGATTTTATCCTAAGCATATTTTACAAATTTAGGCAAAAAATAAATGATCAGATGATATGCTGAGAGATTCCTACCTGCCTCATTTGTAACGTGGAGTTGTTCTGCAGAATTCCTCACCTCCCCACTTGTTTGGCTCCTGGCTTGTCTTTATATGAACACATAAACAGCTTTCCAGATAATTAATGGCATGACGATGTCTGCTTGAACCCAAAGGGACATGCAGCCTTCAGTAGGGACAGGAAAAAAAGGTGTCATTTGACTTGCCTCAGCTGAATTGAGCTTCTGTGACACTGGGTTGCATTTCCACAGACTTTGTGAATCTCAATGGGATTTATGTTTTCACCTGATCTGATAAGAGCCTGAGGTTACAAATTACATGTCTTCCCTTTGTTTGAGTGCACAGTTGAATGACTTATTATGGCAGGTATTGTGGCCTGGAGACTGAGACCCTGAACTACAAAGCACAGCCAGATTCACAGTGTGACCCTGAGCAGGACATCTTACCAGCCAGCATGTCAGCTGTAAAGCCTGCTGTAGCAAGGCTGAAATAGAGAGAGCCTGCAGTGAAAAGAAAACACTTGCAATGAGAAGCCTAATCCGTCACGAGAGATGGTGGGTTTCTCTTTTAGCACAAATTGTTAAGCTGGCCATTCTGCTCTCAGAACTCAGGGAGATGAGTTCATGTCCAACTGGTCTTAGTGAGGATGTTCAACCGAGGGAGCACCACCCAAGAAAATTGTATAAAGAGTATCTACATAATTCATACATGGAAAGAGAAATGAAATGATAATTATTATAGCAAGGCACTATTTGAAATGAAGTGAACTAAAGTTGGTTTAATGTACTGTAGTGCACTATAACAAAGAGAAAAAGGTAATTTTAGCAAGGCAAGCAGAAATGGCTCATCCATCCATCTCCATCAATTCTGTATCAATCCATCCATCCCCCTTCCACCTATTCATCCCTCTTTATTTGTAGATCTTTCAGTAAAGGAAAATAATTTCTAATGTATAGATTAATAATATTATTTGTTAATGTCAAACAAAATGCAAGGAAGCTGGATACACTAGTTGTTCCTCTGGCACATTTATGAATCCCTGTAGATCAGATAAGAATTTCTGTTAAACATCTGTGATGAGGAGGGGGAGAGTTGACCAGAGCGGGTGTGAGGCTGTCAGGATGTTTCAGTTTGTATGAGCTCCAATATTAGAGAGAGGCCAGCCCCTTAGGAAGAAAGCCTGGACTAGAATGGGGAAATAAATTTGTGATTTTGAAACAGAAGTAGGTTTGAAAAGGCAGTTTGTGATTAATTTACCTGTATATCCTCTTTTCTTTCTTTGTCAACTATGTTGACGGGAGCAAAGATGATCGAGGGTGGGTTGTCATTGAGCTATTTCATTGGTGAGAGGACCCCCACACTGATTTGAGAAGGTATGACAAGAAGCTAAAGAATTCCTTTAAATTAAGGCTGTTACAGAGGCTTGCTGTCTCTTACTGCCATTTCCCACCCTTATGAGAGGACATTTCTGCTGCCCTACTCTGGACCATGACAAACTAGAGACCAATCAACATATTAAAGACAGAGAGACACATGGTAATCTAATAATATTGGATGCTTAACATGAACCAGGTCATATTATTAGTGTTTTGCTTAAATTTTGGGCACATTATCTATGATACATGATGAATATTAACGGGTAATGTTTTCTCCTGCCTGTCCTGTACTCTTACAGTGCATCCGGAAAGTATTCACAGCGCATCACTTTTTCCACATTTTGTTATGTTACAGCCTTATTCCAAAATGGATTAAATTCATTTTTTTCCTCAGAATTCTACACACAACACCCCATAATGACAACATGAAAAAAGTTCACTTGAGATTTTTCCAAATTAATTAAAAATAAAAAAACTGAGAGATCACATGTACATAAGTATTCACAGCCTTTGCCATGAAGCTCAAAATTGAGCTCAGGTGCCTCCTGTTTCCCCTGATCATCCTTGAGATGTTTCTGCAGCTTACTTGGAGTCCACCTGTGGTAAATTCAGTTGATTGGACATGATTTGGAAAGGCACACACCTGTCTATATAAGGTGCCACAGTTGACAGTTCATGTCAGAGAGCACAAACCAAGCATGACATCAAAGGAATTGTCTGTAGACCCCCGAGACAGGATTGTCTCAAAGCACAAATCTGGGGAAGGTTACAGAAAAAGTTCTGCTGCTTTGAAGGTCCCAATGAGCACAGTGGCCCCCATCATCCGTAAGTGGAAGAAGTTCGAAACCACCAGGACTCTTCCTAGAGCTGGCTGGCCATCTAAACTGAGCGATTGGGGGAGAAGGGCCTTAGTCAGGGAGGTGACCAAGAACCCGATGGTCACTCTGTCAGAGCTCCAGAGATCCTCTGTGGAGAGAAGAGAACCTTCCAGAAGGACAACCATCTCTGCAGCAATCCACCAATCAGGCCTGTATGGTAGAGCGGCCAGACGGATGCCACTCCTAAGTAAAAGGCACATGGCAGCCCACCTGGAGTTTGTCAAAAGGCACCTGAAGGACTCTCAGACCATGAGAAAAAAATTCTCTGGTCTGATGAGACAAAGATTGAACTCTTTGGTGTGAATGCCAAGTGTCACATTTGGAGGAAACCAGGCACTGCTCATCAACAGGCCAATACCATCCCTACAGTGAAGCATGGTGGTGGCAGCTTCATGCTGTGGGGATGTTTTTCAGTGGCAGGAACTGGGAGACTAGTCAGGATAAAGGGAAAGATGACTGCAGCAATGTACAGAGACATCCTGGATGAAAACCTGCTCCAGAGCGCTCTTGACCTCAGACTGGGGCGACGGTTCATCTTTCAGCAGGACAACAACCCTAAGCACATAGCCAAGATATCAAAGGAGTGGCTTCAGGACAACTCTGTGAATGTCCTTGAGTGGCCCAGCCAGAGCCCAGACTTGAATCCAATTGAACATCTCTGGAGAGATCTTAAAATGGCTGTGCACCAACGCTTCCCATCCAACCTGATGGAGCTTGAGAGGTGCTGCAAAGAGGAATGGGCAAAACTGGCCAAGGATAGGTGTGCCAAGCTTGTGGCATTATATTCAAAAAGACTGGAGGCTGTATTGCTGCCAAAGGTGCATCAACAAAGTATTGAGCAAAGGCTGTGAATATGATTTCTCAGTTTTTTTATTTTTAATAAATTTGCAAAAACCTCAAGTAAACTTTTTTCACATTGTCATTATGGGGTGTTGTGTGTAGAATTCTGTGGAAAAAATTGAATTTAATCCATTTTGGAATAAGGCTGTAACATAACAAAATGTGGAAAAAGTGATGCGCTGTGAATACTTTCCAGATGCACTGCATCTTGTTGCCTAGAGTCTAAAGCTAGTGTAATGTATGAGGGTTATCACAGGCATTTATAAAGGGGAATAAGGTCACCCCCCAGGACCCTACCACATATCTATAATCAGAACCATCTTAAGGGTAACTGAGACCAGACACCATTCAGAGTGGAGGACGTATAAGTGGTGCAAAGCTACAAGTTCCTGGGGGTTCACATGAACAATATGGTCTGACATGGTCTGACAACACAGTGGCGCTGAACAAGAAGGGCCAGAGCAGACTGGACTTGCTAAAGAGACTCAGGCCTTTTGATGTTCCTCACTGCGGTCCCCTAGGGAAGCAACCTGAGCACAAAAGAAGAACAATGCCTGAACAAACTTATCAGGAAAGGCTGCCCCATCACAGGGTGAACCATCGACACAGTGGAAGCTGTTGTAGAAAAGAGGATAGTGGCAAAAGTGGATTCCATCATGAAAAATCCGCCCCATCCCCACCAGGAGGTGCTCTCTTGGAGCACTTTTAGCTACAGGCTCATTCCACCACAGTGTGCTAAGAAGCACCTCTGGGGGTCTTTTCTGACCACTTCTATTAAGCAACTCAATGCTTCTATCTGATGTATGAGTTAAGTTTATTTATTGGTTGATAGGTTGTATGTATTATCTGTCCTATAAGTCTATATTCTTGTTTTTTTATGTTTCTGCTGCTGAATGCATTTAAATTTCCCCTTGGGATTAGTAAAATTTATCACATCTAATCTAATTTAGTTTTGTAGGTCATAGACCTGCTAAGGCAGCTTTGGCCTTTGCAGTATTCACAGATTGATGTATCCAGGCCTGTTACTCATATTATATATTGTCACACACGTGTGTTTAGGAGACAGTCAACAAGCCCTGAGATGAGTGAAACATCATGAGATGAAGGGTTGACTTGTGGTACTAACACCTCTCTCTCTCTTTCATCAGAGCAAAAGAAGAAAAATAACACAATAAACTTACCTCACACACTTCCGGGTTCGCAAGGTGGCTGCCAAACGTTACTTCCTTATCCGGCTCCCAATATCAACGTCACATCCTGTCTCCCGCTGATGATAATAATAATAATAATAATTCATTACATTTATATAGCGCATGATGCCATATCCAGTCTCCTGAAGATGATGTCACTTCCTACCACACCATCACTTCTGGTCTCCTCTTGATGACGTCACATCTGTCGTGCAGTTACGACATTATCTCATGCCACATCATTTCCACCAGCCATTTTATTCCGGTTTAAAAACATCATATCTGTATTTTCCTGTGTCAATTGCTTTTTTGAGTCTATTGATCTCTATTTTTCATTCATTTTTTACTTTCGTCTGTTGGACATTACACGGGGATGGTCCACAGCTCATTTTCCCTTGTGGAAGTCTTTAATTATGGCAGTATATAAACATCTTGTAATTGTAGGGGAACTTGACATGCTGTAGTGATCTCTCCCTAACCCAAAATGATACTAAGGATTCCAAAATATACAAAATATGTCTGTTTATTATATAGATAAGAAACACAATGGAACAATGATCAAAAGGAGAACAAAAAGTGCAAAGTAAACATGTCTATTAGCTCTTTTGAACTAGCTGATCTTACTTCTTTCTTCATGGTGGGATGCTTTTGCCAAATGCCATACAGAGCAATTTCTTTCAAATCTCCCATCTCTCTCATTTTCTCTGTCACCACCCCTGTGACTGCCAGACCTTGGCTGCCAAACCTCCTGATTCTTTCAGCTCCTGGCTGTGAAGTAAATTTACAACCCACCCTTGTTTATTTTCCTATGGTCCCTGAATATGCTTAGGCCATTTCCCTAGTGTTCATTGTAGTGGAACCACATATCTATGTGTTCTAGTGCCCAGTACAGAGTTAAAGGTACAGGGGATCTTGGTGGCTCCAGCACTGACCAAGTCCACCTGTAGCACAAGTGAGGACTTTGTTTTTGGGAGAAAATCCTGGCCTTTCTCCTATGTCAGTGTCCACGGAATTAGTATTTTCGGGACACTCTACACCTAAAGACACTACATTAGCAGTGCTCCTTCAATCACAAAAGCATGGCAGATTACATTATTATTGGCAACTTGTACTCATTTCTCTTATCTAAAATCTTGCAGGGTCCTGTCCTAAACTTGTGCCAGATTTTCTTGCCTGGTATCCCCTGACTTGTATCCCAGATCTTTAATGACAATAATGTATAGTTTGAGAAGCCTCAAGATGATCAAGATTTATTTTTATAATAGATACATGGATTAATTGGCAGCAAACCAAACACATTAATTGCAGTTCATTCTGTTAGGATGTTCAGTGTTTTTCATAATGAAGAACAAAAGAAATACTTAGCAAGAGATCAGGGATTAAAAATCTTTATTGTCACATACATTACTAGACCATAGTGAAATTCTTATGCCTCTGTTGCAGTTGGGCAGGGAAATACGTCAAGACAATAAATATGGCAAATATATTCAATAAATGAATAAGAGTAGCAGAAGATAAATATTCCAGTCAATCACAGTAGCAAGTGCAAAACAGAACTGTATAGACATATACAGATTGTGATAAACAGTAGGGTGAAAATTAGATGGCAGCACACATGTAATACAGTACAATTATACATAAACCAGCAGGTGGGTACAGCACAGGGCATGTAAGGACACGTAACTGAAAGTACAGTGACCTTATGGCCTGGGAAAGAAGCTGTTTCTGAAGTGGGTGGAGTGTGAGGTGAGGCTCCAGAAGTGTTTTCCAGAAGGCAGAAGTGAAAGCAGGGAATGAGCCTCATGGTTGTCATCTGACTTGATGGATTCAGCTCTCCTCAGACATCTGCTGGTGTAGATGGTATGAAGCCATGGGAAGTCACCCTCAATGATTTTATAAGCGATAAGGATAGTCCTTTGGAGAAGATGGTAATCCTGGCAAGTCAGTTTACCAAACCACAACAGTGATGCATCCAGTCAGGATACTTTCAATAGTGAACTGAAGTTTGGTTACTGTTTCCCTAGAGTCACTCAATTACTGGACCCACTGACTTTATGCCAGGCTAGTCCAACTATATTTGAGATGTAACAGTCTCTATGGAGCTGTTCGTTCTCTTTACTTGGACTCTCATCAGCCTGGCTTTCACTTTTGGGTTGGTGCTGATGACCACAGCTGGGCACAAAGAGCTGTAAAGAATGGAAAAGAATACTCGGATGTTAGAAATAATTGGGGATACCCTCAGAAAAGTAAGAGAATATATCCAGATGACATTATCTACCCCAAAGAAGATGACATAGAGGACCACTAGGGTGACCACTGCTCTGGACGCTCTGGTTTCTGCTCGGCCTCTGGGTTGGCTCCTTTCTGAGCTACGAAGGCCTTTGACTTTCTTGTGATGTTGGTAGAGGAGGCACAGAATATATCCACTCATGACTGCCATTAGAATTATGAAGGCAAGGTCCCTTAGCATGACCCCTAGGCCAATTCCAACATAGGCAGTAAAACTAGGGTAAGGGGCAAAGCAGTACCCTAGATTAAAAGTATATGGGGGAATGGTATTATTGACAAAACTGGAGACAATGTGGATGCATGTGCTGATGTCTGTTGTGCAGTACAGTACATAGAGAAATCCAATAATGTACAGGAGGTATTGGGGTATTTTTGTTTTGAGAGGGGCTAGCCAGGATGTGGCAGGTGAGACCAACACAGCTTGGTAGGTGCTGAGTAAGCAGGTAAAGCTGATTGAAAGACCTCTGGATGACCGGAAAGTGAGGAAGATCAATTTACAACCAACATCACTGAGCTGTGGCCTGAGGCCAAAGGCATTAAGCGTCTGTGGGACACTGCGGGTGAAAGCCATCATTAGATTGACAAGAGCAAGGTGGCAATGGATGGTGTCAGCAGTTAGGAGCTTGTCTGCAGTCAGCAGAAAGGAGCAAATGATAATCAGATTAGCTGGAATACTAACAATTGACATGAGGAGAAAGCCAGCCGCTTCGACTGCTGTTCTGGTGTCCATGCAGCTTCCACTGAATAAGAAATAAGAAAAAAAAAATATTAGAAACATGGCAGTTTAGTTCGCTTCCCGGGTCCTCCCTGAGTGGAGTTTGCATGTTCTCCCCGTGTCTGCGTGGGTTTCCTCCGAGCGCTCAGGTTTCCTCCCACAGTCCAAAGACATGTAGATTAGGTGGATTGGCAATTCTAAATTGTTCTTAGTGTGTGCTTTGTGTGTTTGTGTGTGTGTTTGTGTGTGTCCTGCGGTGGGTTGGCACCCTGCCTGGGATTGGTTCCTGCCTTGTTCCCTGTGTTGGCTGGGATTGGCTCCAACAGACCCCCATGACCCTGTGTTCGGATTCAGCGGGTTGGAAAATGGATGGATGAAAATATTAGAAACATTATTATGAGTTAGACCACAAGGATGCATTAAAATAGGATACATCTAGTGGCCCTGGTGTTCCTGTAGTCTTCAGGTTTTTTCTAGGTCTTCAAGACAGCTCTGTACCTACCTGTATTCTCTGAGGAACATTGCATTCTGACACACTCCCATGTGGGTTTATGTGCCTTCTAGTAGCACCACCCCTTCTGAACTATCCTCCTTTGTTCTCAGTCTCAAGTTCAAACGGGAAGGAGTTACAGACTTTGGAACCAGTTGTGAGGCATTGCATTTCTAATCATTTTGAGCATTGTAAGATGGTAAATTCAATAGTTGAGCCCTCTGTGTGTTGAATGGTCTTGATCTGGTCTAACAGGCATCTTAGCAGACAATGATGCCAATGACTGACATCCTGTACTGTGAAAACTGAAACTGAGAAGTGTGTGCAATTCTAATCACTTTACAGTTAGTGAATATCTCTATACTTTATACTTATAGATAATTCTTGCTGTATGTGCATATCATATTAACATACTTAAGGATATGATCATTCAGGTTATATACCTGTATAAAGTCTGTCTCTGCCTTTCTGTTTAAGCAGCTGTAAACCTGCAGTTTCCTTTGGAATTAATACAGTATCAATCAATCAATCAATCAATCAATCAATCAATCAATCAATCAATCAATCAATCAATCAATCAAACGTTATCTATCTATCTATCTATCTATCTATCTATCTATCTATCTATCTATCTATCTATCTATCTATCTATCTATCTATCTATCTATCTATCTATCTATCTATCACTCAAATCCTAGTTTGGTCAGTGCCCGTTTGAACATTCTCCCATGTTTGCCTGGCTGTTTTCTTCACACTCCCCCCACCCCATGCCAAAGATGCATGAGTTAGGTTAGGTGAACTGGCCACTGTAAACTGGCATAATATGTGTCTGTAGGTTTGTGGGTGATATGTCCTTGGATGGACTTTTGATTCTTGTATCCAATGCAGCCATTACAGCGCTAGGCCTCTGTAAATGTGAACTATATGTATAGTGTAGAAAATGCCCTGAAATATGTGGTGTATTTAAAGTAAAATTAAAAAGAAAAAAAAAAGATTGTGTAGCATGGTAGTGCTGTTGTTGCTAATAGCATCCAGCCTTCTGAGTTCAAATGTTGTGACTCTCTGCTTCTGTGAAGTTCTTCCTGTGTCTTTGCTTTTTTCTCCTGATTGATTTATTTTTTAAAACTGAATGATTTAGTCTGCGGTGGATTGGCACCCTGCCCGGGATTGGTTCCTGCCTTGTGCCCTGTGTTGGCTGGGACTGGCTCCAGCAGACCCCCGTGACCCTGTGTTCGGATTCAGCGGGTTGGAAAATGGATGGATGGATGATTTAGTTGCTGTGTGTTGCCAGCACAGGTATGACCCCATGCTGATCTGATGTTAGTATGTATTTATGGTAACAAGACTAACTTGCAGTGTTAGCACTATTGCAGTGTGACCCAGAGATGCAAACTAACATCAGACCAAGACTAAGACAAAGTGAATTTGCAGTGGGATTCTGGAAGTCGGAGAAGCAGAACAAAGTTACATCTACTGTACCTATTATATAGTGCCTACCCGGGCTATCTCACTGACTCACTCAGTTACATGTCTTTTTTAAAGACCATAGGTTTACACAATAATTTACACAATGCTTACAGGATCATCACAGAGCCCTAGCACAATTGTTCATGTGTTCTTGAGCAAATGCAAGTTAGTGACGAGTGCAGGTGGAGAGGGTTGTAGCAGCAGTCTTGTGTTTTAATGTCAGATATCTTAACCAATAAACCACACTTCTTGTAAACTCCATACATCCATCTTCTTTCTGAGCCTAACTTTTCCAATTTAGAGTCACCAGTGTTAATGTTAACCCAGCAGTGTTCTATGTATGCAAAAAAAAAATATAGGATGGAACAGCAACATGCTGCAAGACACCATTCAGAGGCATTACAATTTTTTTTTTCAGGATTCCACAAGGAAACTGGAGACGCTGAAAGAAAATCACACGAGCACAGACTGAACATGCAGAACTTCACGCAGAAGGCACTCCAACCTGAAGTTGGGCCAAAATGGCAACAATGCCCCCCACTGCAACACTGTCATGTCCATATCCAGTAATCTGAGTAAGTCTAAGTGTATCCTGCTCTGTTTGTTCTTTCCATTTATGCAGACTGCTCAGGGCTGACCTCTCTAAAGCATACACAGGAACCTCTATGTGCCTCTGAAAAAACAAAGTGTATTACAAATTCAGCACTTTGCCTTTAAGTGGCATTAATGTGCCAAACTGACTACTGAAAATATTATTTAAAAATGTGGAAAAAGTGAAAAATGTTGTGCCTTACAAATTTGTATAAGTCACAGACTAATGATGCCATTACTGTAAGGGAAAAAAACATGATTATGCTCAGCACAACCTTTTTGCACTCTATTATTTTTTGCATCTTGTGTTACATATTAGACCGTTTCTTATATCCTGATGTGTAAAACCATTGAACTGAGAGGAGGTGTACTGAGTTTTTCACATAACTGTAAACAGCTCCATTTCAAGAGCATCTCAAAGCATTTCACAAGCACAGATGTTATGCGTAGTTGTCTTCATACATTATATGTTGTACAGTATGCCACATTAGCTGGGGCAGTAGGGGTGCGTTGTGAATTAAGACCCCTGCAGCTTAGTAGTGAATGCTGTTTGCAAGAGGTAAGGTACTCATTTGACTTGTACTTGCTGATTCTAGAGTGACAATGTGTTGAATGTTAATCAGATATTGAAGGAAGACTTTCACTGTACTCATAAAAATAAAGTTGAGCTTGAAACTGCAGCAAAAGTTTTACTGAGCTTCATAAATAATAAGAGGCACACCTGCCTCATAAAGATGGGAATAATTGTTCAAATCACAAATTGTGCTCCACTGCTGTTAAAATACAGTAATCCCTCGCTATATCGCGCTTCGCCTTTCGCAGCTTCACTCTATCGCGGATTTTATATGTAAGCATATTTAAATATATTTCGCGGATTTTTTGCTGGTTCGCGGATTTCTGCGGACAATGGGTCTTTTAATTTCTGGTACATGCTTCCTCAGTTGGTTTGCCCAGTTGATTTCATACAAGGGACGCTATTGGCAGATGGCTGAGAAGCTACCCAACTTACTTTTCTCTCTCTCTTGTGCTGACTTTCTCTGATCCTGATGTAGGGGGATTGAGCAGGGGGGCTGTTCGCACACCTAGACGATAGGGACGCTAGTCTAAAAATGCTAAAAGATTATCTTCACGTTGCTGCCTTCTGTGCAGCTGCTTCCTGAAGCGACATGCTGCACGGTGCTTCACATACTTAAAAGCTCGAAGGGCACGTATTGATTTTTGATGTTTGTTTTTCTCTGTCTCTCTCTCTCTCTTTGTCTGCTCCTGACGGAGGGGGTGTGAGCTGCCGCCTTCAACAGCTTTGTGCCGCGGTGCTTCGCATACTTAAAAGCCAAACAGCCCTATTGATTTGTTTGCTTTCCTCTCTATCTTTCTGACAGTCTCTGCTCCTGACACGCACTCCTTTGAAGAGGAAGATATGTTTACATTCTTTTAATTGTGAGACGGAAATGTCATCTCTGTCTTGTAATGGAGCACAGTTTAAACTTTTGAAAAAGAGACAAGTGTTTGTTTGCAGTGTTTGAATAATGTTCCTGTCTCTCTACAACCTCCTGTGTTTCTGCGCAAATCTGTGACCCAAGCATGACAATATAAAAATAACCATATAAACATATGGTTTCTACTTCGCGGATTTTCTTATTTCGCGGGAGGCTCTGGAACGCAACCCCCGCGATGGAGGAGTGATTACTGTACTGAATGTCCCCAATGTCACCTGCTGCTGACTGATATAACATGAATACCCCTGGCATACCTGTAACTCAGTTATATGAATTATCCGCCTGGCTGTTATTATTGGCACGGAGGTCTACAAAGAGCAGCAGTGCCTTTCACAGCCTCATGTATCTGCAGCTAAATCCTATACAATTAGCTTTGAACTTTATTATATGTGTAGGGAATTTAAGAAAGGGGTGCATGATGTCACGTTATTACAACTATATACAAATTACTGGCAGTAGCAATGAAAGAAACCTCTTTACAAATACAGACAGTAACAGTTCCATTTGCATGAGGTCTAAATTGTCTGAGAATAAAAACATATTTCAACACGTGTTTCTCCATTAACTTGTTACATTTTGCGAAGCCTCACATCTTTAGTATTTCTTGTAACAGAAATAAAAAGTTTTAGGTCTTGTGTCTGCTCATGCCCTCCTTGCACAAACCTTTTTTAACATTACTCACACGCTATTGTCGGCTTAAGCATCATTCTTTTATTTACCTTTTCTTAATGTCTGCCATTGTCTATACAGATTGCGTGTTTTTTCTGTCAGTTTTTCATTGTGACTTTGTTTGTTTTTTTTTTGACAGAGCCTAAAGAAGTGCAGTTAGGCTGATTGATGACTTGGTCTTGTTGGTCTTGTATGATTAAATATGAGAGTGACTAACAAAGGATTTACTCTTTAAGGATAAATGTATGGTGCTTTAAAGGGAGCAAGAGAGTTTTCAATATGGGTACTCATTTAAATTGAATTACAAGATAAAAGACGTTTATTGTCATACTAGGGGGCTTACCCCCTGCTTTCTTTGCTCGCGAACCCCCTTGCCTGCGCTACACACCAGCTACTTCACGTCTCTGCTGCTCGTGTTGTGAAGAGAGGGGCAGAATGCACCCCAAGGTGATGTAGTCGCTCCTCCAGATCCCCTTCTTAAATGGTGATACAATGGGAAACAAATACAGTTTTTTTTTTTACCTCCTCTTTGCTCGGTCAGCTGCTGGCTTGCTGCTGCTGCTGAGCCACGTGATCTATATCTCATGCGGTGCTTCGAACATTTAAAAGCCTGTACAGCAGCTGTCTTTGTCATCTACTCTTTGTCTTTTATTTCCGGCCCCGGGTGTGGTTAAATCTCTTGGCACAAAGTCTACTCTTGTGGGACATGAGTTCTTAATATTTTTTAGTTTATAATTTAAAATGGAAGTTCGATATATTATGTAAAGAATGATACCAAACATATATATGTAGGTTTTAAAATAAGCCCGATTTAAAGCGTGACAAAAAAGTGACATACAAATGTCACATAAAATCGTTGCACTTTTAGGCTTAGGATTTTATATATAGAGAGTAGATACACAGTAAAAACACATGTTAAAACCATGTAATGAAATTCTTACTTTGCTTGCTCACATTCATATAAAATGACAGAAAGACAAAGGATGTATAAAAATAAATACCAATTACAATTATAAGATTACAAAATGAGGTGCACAGTGCCTAATGACATACCGCAGCAGTCGGTACATTTATGAGGCTATGAGTTATGTTTGGATTGACTTTAACTTTTAGCATTGTTCAGGAGTCTAATTATGTCAGTCTATATAGTTTGCTAACTAAATGTTAAAGCTCTCTACTATATAATCCTGTCTAGTGTTGCTAGAATAGACTTCAATTCCTTGAGATACTGCAGTGGGAGAAATTGGCTTTAAGAATGCATGGAGGAATAGATGGTCATTGTTAAAATATTGTGCACTGGTTAGGGTCAGTATTTTAGCTTGAACAGAGCTTATTCACTCAACATTACTCCCTCTAAAACATATTTACTTCACTTACAGTGTTTCCAGTGATAACATGATATGAATGCTTGGATGGATGTTTTTTATGTCTTCTTTCTTGAATATAAACTTTGTGGTATGCTGTTTAGTGGTGCTGCCTCCTGATTTTCCAGCACTGAAGTCTGGTCAAGGCCTTTCTGGTGTAGATTTGTCTGTATGTTTGCTTTATCCAGGTGCACTGGTTTTCCTTCCATATCTCATGGACGTCTATTAACTTAACTGCTGGTTCCAAATGCCCTCTTTATGAGGATGTGTCTCAGTGAGTATGAACAGGCACTCCATCCAAGATGGATGGAAGATTTTGCCCTTGCATTCAGTGCTGCTGAGATAGACTGGGGATTGATAGTGTGGATGGGCAATATACATGTAAAGAAATTCCAATACTTTTGATTATTGCCCATATTTTGTGACTTGCCATGCTCACTGTCTAAGTGTTAAACTTATTCAAGGGAATCAAAGCCTGAATTCATAAATAAAGGTGGCCCAACGGTATCAAATGATGTCCTGGTATATTCAGTACTGGCACCTTTAAAAGGTAAACCTGAAAACAATGGTATTTATTGAGATTGAGGATTACAACTTTCCTGCTTCCAATTTTTAGGTCTTTCTAAGTACGAAATTGAAGTAAATTTCCATACTGCTTATCAGTTCTTTTATTTCCTTGCCTCACTTTCGTCCACTTTGACTTTTCCAGCTTACATGATGGACTCTCAGTCCAAACTACAGCATTCTCTTAGGAAGTGCCATGCAAAATGTCAGCTAGCACTGATATACGTAGATCACCTACTTTAGGAACAAAGTTATACCACACTGAAACATGAAAATACTGTAAAACACAAGGAGTGTTTAATCAGACCAAAGTAATCTCTCTAAAACTACACAAAATAAGTTGTGTCTTACCTGCTTACAGGCAGTGCTCCTTTTACCTCATGAGCTGACTTGTTTTTAGGTCCTACTTTATAGATACCACACACACACACACACACACACACACACTACTCTGGAGAATTGATAGCAGACTGCTCTTAGCAGATACCTCAAGGGGCTCTTGTAAATATGCAGTGCTTCACAAATCAACAATACTCATAATAAATATTTGAATTATCTGCAGGAAATCAAAGTTTAGTGATTCCTGACAAAACAACACGGATATCTGGAAATCAGGAATGGGAATCTGTATTCTCACTTGTACAGGGTCATCTTGGGCCCTCTAACCACCGTGTTTACAGCAGTTGACCCACAGTCAGATGTCAACGTTTGTGAGCCACGCAGCCTACGCGGAAAAATATAAAGGCAAGGATTTTTAAAGGAATACTCCAACCAAAAAGGATATTTATTTTCTATGTTACCTACCCCAAGAAAAAACTGTTAATCTCATGTTTTTATGAAAAATGGAGATAACAAAGTTAAAGACACTGTAGGCGTCAATGGGGAGCAATGGTGAATAACAGCAAACAGTATGAAAACATCCATGAAAAAATTCTCAGTTTTCCCATGTTTCATAATCAGCATGTCAGGTACAGTATATAGTGTTATATGCTCACAATGCCCCGGGCATCTGTATTTTTGGTAAAATATTGTTTAATAAATCATTTCTAGAAATTAATGAAAGAAGAGTATGCTGAAAGCCCTTGAATGGAAGACTTGTCTGCCCTATTCATCTATTGGTCAGGAATCCAGCCCAGTAATAGCTCATTCATTGGTGATAATCAGTTTCACATGATTGCAACAATGCAGAGCACAGTCTGAGAGTATAATTAGAGATTAAAAGTTAAAAAAGGCACACAAAAACATAATCAGGTAGAAAGTATGCTTTGTATTTGTGTAGATCCAAGACAGTTTGACAATCAGATGGTCAATTCCCTGATGCAGTATCAAAAACAGCCAAACAAAACCCTGAAGTGACAAATTTGTGGCTAACTGACCAATGAATGAGGAGAGGGGCGTGTCTTCAATTTAAAAACTCAGTTCTATTTTAACGCACTCACATTGTGTACTAGCACGTTTTCTGGAAGTGATGTATTTAACAGCTAATTTTGCTTACCTTTCAGAAATAGCTCATGAAATAAATTTTAAAATACTATTCATATCCTTGGTATCCTTGCATGCCTCAATCTTTTTTGCCTTACGTGTATCTGCAGCATTCCTCCAAAGCCTCTGCTTGGTATTCTTGCACATCTCAAACTTTCTTGCCATTTGTCCGGCAGTTCCTCTTTCAAATACATTCTTGTAAAGCTTGCTGCTCAGACTCTACCATTTCAAGGTGCCATTCTCACCTCATCTCTGCTTTTTAAACTACCACCAATGGTAGATGAGCCCCCATTACCTGCTGTGTCTTTAAAGGTGACTCGTTTTGTGCCTCTTTAGTATTCAACAGACCCAACATTGTTCAGTAAATTATTCACTTAGTTGTTGTTGAAATACTTCATTTTAACTCCTTTTTTGGCAAAAATAGAAAAATATTGTCACAATCAGGAACTGAAGTATTGTGTCAGTACCCATACCACTGGGCAACCAAAACCAAACTGACCAATCAAACCACAGCCATACCGACTAATCAGATAGCTCAGATGGAGCAACCAAAGCCAAACTGACCAATCGGATTGTTAAGAGGGAGAAGACACACACACACACACGCAGAGTAGTGTTTTATTATTTAGTATAAATTTAACAGAAAGTATACATTAGGGGAATACAAATGGATATCTGAAAGGGGGATTATGCAACACAAGTAACTTGAGGTTTTTTTATGGATGTTTTTTGTTTTGATATTGTTTGCCGTTGTTCTGCATTGGTTTGCCTGTTGTGCCAGCAATTGTGTTATCTCCATTTTTTATAAAAACATGACATTAACAATTTTTCTTCTTTCACTACAAACAACACAGATAAAGTAGCAGATAAAAATGATTGTTTTGTGGTGGAGTATTTCTTCAAGGTCCCAAGTACTAGGGTGTTGTACCGTGTTAGCCATTATGAATGTAGAGAAAAGCCAAGCAAAATGACACCTTTTATTGGCTAACTAAAAAGATTACAATATGCAAGCTTTTGAGGCAACTCAGGCCCCTTCTTCAGGCAAGATGTAATCAAAGGTGTCATTTTGCTTGGCTTTTCTCTACATTCAAGGTCCCAATAGGAGCCCTTTGCTAGGCCTAGAATGAGCCAGTGGCATCAATTAATATTGTGTAAAAATCATGTATTTTCCAAAGAGCTTTGCGCAATATAAATTATTTTTATAATATTACAGATCTTATGCTAGATCAGAGGCAGATCTACTGTGAATCTAATGAAGCTTAAGCTTCAGGGCCCCTAATCCCAGAGTATAGCTGGCTCTGTCCTCTCTTGCACAGAGAATCAGTATTGGCAGTCCAGTCCAATTTATCATCCAGCTGCACTCCCAGGTATTTATAGGTCTGTACCCTCTGCACACAGTCACCTCTGATGATCATGGGGTCCAGGAGGGGCCTGGGCCTCCTAAAATCCACCACCAGCTCCTTGGTTTTGCTGGTGTTCAGTCATAGGTGGTTTGAGTCGCACCATTTAACAAAGTCCTTGATGAGGTTCCTATACTCCTCCTGCCCACTCCTGATGCAGCCCACAATAGCAGTGTCGTCAGCAAGCTTTTGCACGTGGCAGGACTCCGAGTTATAGTGGAAGTCCGATGTATATAGGCTGAACAGGACCGGAGAAAGTACAAGTCTCAAAGTCACTGATCTGAATAAAAATTTCATTAAAGTTTTAAAAGTACTATAGGGACCCGTGGTCACCGCCAGGGGGCGCCCCAATGCCTATGGAGCCCTGGCCCTCAGCACTTCCGCCACACTGGGCGGGAAGAAGACCAGGGACAACTGGAGTGCTTCCGGGTGCGTAACCGGTATTTCCGCCACACTTGGGAGTGCTGTGTGTATAAAAGGGGCCGCCTCCCTCCATTCAATGGCTGGAGTCAGGAGGAAGAAGGCAAGAGCTCGGAAGAGAGGAGTGGAGGCAGACCAGCGAGGAAGGCATTGCGTGAGAGGCCTGGACTTTGGGGGAGTTGTGCTTCACATTGTACATAATAATTGTAAATAAACGTGTGTGGGTTTGAACCAATGATGTCTACCTGTCTGTGTCTGGGCTGTGTTCCACACTATACACAAGAACTGTAAATATTGGCTCCTAAGAGTACTTTAACAGATTTAAGAGAGATTTCACAGAAGCAGGGCAGTGATGTCAGCACTCCATGTGCACTAAACAAAATCAACAGTAGCTACCCAGGTTACAGGAATGCCCGTCTTTTTCCATAAAAAATAAATCTAATTCATATTCCATTTAAAGGGCAATCTAAACTATAAGAGATTGCAGGTCAGAAATCCAAGAACATTTAAATTTATAAGTGTAAAAACTCACAAAGGCTTTCTATTCAGTTACCAAGCACAATCTCAGGATTGTTGACCAGCATATTTAACTGTAGGGTACCATTCACATCACATACCCGACCTTAGTCAGTGAGACATCATCCAGTGTTCCTCAGCTACAGAATGGTAATGTTCTTCATATTCCTTGACAAATAATATAAAGCCTCTCCATATTCAAAACGCACACTACCTTTGTGAAACTTTGGGGTAGAAGAGACAACTTTTTGCCATAAAACCCTGCCTTGGTATCAGGATGGAGAAACAAAAAGAAACACTTTATAAACAGATGCCCGGATATCTGAAGTCATCCTGGTATCATATAGATACACAAGAGTGTTAAATCGCTGTAAATTAGGGATTATTCAGTTTCTTTAAAGCAAGAAATTAAGGACACTCAATTGGACCAAGTTTTTATTTGACAAAACACAGCATCAAGTACACTATCCAACCAAACACAAAATCATATTTACAAAAGAAAGTGCTTATTATATAGGGACACATCTCTTTAGATAATCAGTTGTTCAACAGTGACACATATGAACAGGTTTCCTTACGTTTGTTTGCACACCGGTAATGCCCCCTTGTACTGCACTCTACTTGCTCCTTCAAAACCTGGGCATCTGTAGACGTAATTGAACAGACCAGTGGTGGAAAAAACAGTAGCGCAGTCTCCAAGGAAATGTTCAAAGAAGCATATGCTACTTATTGTAGGAAAGGGTTTAATTTGTTGTGTGACCCCTAGTGTAACACCAATAAACGTGGAAAAGAGTGTGACTTATTGTGTCCACCCAAAGGGATGGCAACAAATGTTTGGAATGGAAATATGAATTTAACTTGGTTAATTAATTATCAGTTTTGCCTTCAGAAATCACAATAATCAATCAAATAATTTGGTAAGGCTCCTACATCATTTCTCTGTTGTAGGAGGGGGTCTCCTGCTGTTAGACTTAAATCAGGGTAACTGAAGCACATTCATTTTTTAAGAAAAATGCAATTTGTTAATAAACACACGGATTAAAGAAATACGATAACTGCATATTGCCACACACATGCGCATGGGAGGCAGCTGAAGGGCTCGAATGAGGGAAATTGTGCACCAAACTGGGAGGGGGGGGGGTGTGTGTGTGTGGAGTGCATTAACCCTTTCTCTTCTTCTCCTGCAGACCATTCTTGGGAAATTCCTGCCTGGTCCCAATGATGTCATTTCCGGTCCCGGGCCCAATGATACCACTTCCGGTTCCGGCCCCGATAACATCACTTCTCTGCCTACCCTTAAAAACCTCCATTTTCTACCTGTGAATCAGTCCTGTTTTGAACTCCCAGTGCTTTTTTTTGTGTCAACAAACCATAATATATGGGGAGGCTACCTCAAACCTTTTTTTGGCTCCTTGGTGTGCTTGTTGTGACAGACTAGGCAGACAAACATATAACACAGAAGAGGCTGGCTGTTAACTGGCTATTTAAAATTCAAATATTGCTTTGCTGCTTGCAAGGCTGAGTTGCACAGTCAAGCAGAAAATAGTTTGCTCCATGCGATCTAGTAACAGATAACTATAAATACAGTAAGGTGTGACATAGACTAAACATGTTTTTAAAATACAAGGAAATTATCAACAGGCTCCGTGCTTAGTTTCTGATTCTCAATGGCCGATGATGATGTTTAGCTTTTTTGAGCAGATTAATAATGTCGGAGCGTTCTGCTGAAGGAGAACTCTAGAAAGTTTCTTGCATATGTAAATGCTTTGTGACCACTAGGGGGTGTTGCAACCCCTCCAGTCCAGACACAACTACTACAAGACAAGTTCTGGTATAGTTATAAGGTTTATTTCCACAAACTCCCTTACAAAGGCATTGTAAATCACAATATTTGCTTTCTTCTTCCAGTCCTTCTAGCAAGCTTTACCCTCTTCCATCCCACTCTGACTTGCTGGGGCTCTTTTTATGTTTATACCCCAGAGTACATCTGCTGCCAGGGCATAGCCAGTAGGAAGCACTTCTGGATCAAATTAGAGTAGGGATCATATATCCCTGCAGCACCCCCTGGCATAACCCATGCATCCCAAAAAGGCTGCCCTATCTGACTTTAGTTCCCGGCATGCCTTGCAGGTGTGTGCACAGGCAGTGTCACCCAGGGAGGCTTCCATTTAGAGTGTCAGGGGAGTAAGTAGCCCTGCAAGGTTGTCTCCCACTGTCCTTCCATTCTACTCCTTCGGTATATCCCTATCAGGAGCTAATATGTCCACTTGCAATTTGGCACACTTTATTAGTCTTATGGCTAGGGCAGGAAATATCTTGGCCTTCCTTGTGCCCACTGAGAGCCAGGTTACACCGACAGGGACACCAGTGCGTATTATTAGATTATTGACAAATCATGTTTTTGGCTCAGTCAGGTTATTCTGTTTAACACAATTACGTTTGTGCATGTAAACACACTCAATGAGAACTTTTAGCCAACAAATTATTCAGCAGAACTGTTTCAAGAAATGCTACAGGGGGCTCCTTTATATCAACAAGGGTGGAGTGGTGGCTCTGAGGCTAAGGATCTGCACTGGTATCCTGAAGGTTGCCGGTTCAAATCCCCGTCACTGCCAAAAGAGATCCTACTCTGCTGGGCCCTTGAGCAAGACCCTTAACCTGTAATTGCTCCAGGGGCGCTGTACAATGGCTGACCCTGCGCTCTGACCCCAAGGGGTATGCAAAAACTAACAAATTTCTAATACGAGAAATCGTATAAGACGAAATAAAAAAACAAAAACAGCAATACCCCGCATAACTCCTGGGATGGTGATTGACAAGTCAAAAGTTTTTGCTTTGTGTCTTTTTCTTACTTTTTAGTCATTTTGATGTGTGTTCAGACCATAATGTGTGTGTGCGTGTGTGCGTATATTTATCTATTTATTTAATGAGCTTTTATCTATCTATCTATCTATCTATCTATCTATCTATCTATCTATCTATCTATCTATCTATCTATCTATCTATCTATCTATCTATCTATCTATCTATCTATCAGAGAGTTTGGACACGTCATTGTTGTCATCGTGTCTATTCCTCCTCGGGCGGACGTGGAGATAGCAAGTGACATCATCCATTCTGCTGTTGCTAAGTTACAAACGCAGCACCCCGAGGCACTTGTGCTAATCGCTGGAGACTTTAACAATGTGACGCTGGACAAAACATTACCTGCATTCTCCCAGTATGTGGACTGCAACACCCGGGGAAATAAGACTATTGATTTACTGTATGCAAACGTTAAAGACGCATACAGTGCCACCCCGCTGCCTGCGCTTGGGAAAGCAGATAATAACCTGGTTCTGCTTCAGCCTCACTACAAACCAAAAGTGAGAGTCCTACCTGTAACCACACGATCATTCAGGAAGTGGACCCCGGAGGCTGAGAATGCTCTGAGAGAATGTTTTGGAACTACAGACTGGGATATCCTGCAGGGATCACATGGTGAGAACATTGAGGAGGTTGTTGACTGCACTACTGACTACATCAACTTCTGTATGGACACTGTAGTTCCAGTAAGAACTGTACGCTGCTTTGCTAACAACAAGCCATGGATTACAAGTGACATCAAGGGCCTTTTGAACCAGAAGAAAAGGGCCTTTAAAGGCGGTGATCAGCATGAGCTCAACCGTGTGCAGAAGGAACTCCGAGTCCAGCACAGGGCGGCGAAGGAGCAGTACAGGAGAAAGCTGGAGCAGAAGTTGCAGAACAACAGCATGAAGGAAGTGTGGGATGGGATGAAGATCATCACTGGCTGCAGCTCGAAGCGGGGTACCACCATCGAGAGAGACGTGAAGAGAGCAAACCAAATGAACATCTTCTTTAACAGGTTTGACCACCCTAACCCACTCTCACCTCGGAGTACTGCACTCTCTACACATCCTTCTGCTGATACCAACATAGGAGAGACATCCCCACCCATAATTACAATAGCGCAAGTGAGCAGAGAGCTGAGGAAACTTCGTGCCAGCAAAGCAGCAGATCCAGATGGAGTATCGCCATGACTGCTGAAGGTCTGTGCATCAGAGCTGGGGGGTCCTCTACAGCGCATCTTCAACCTGAGCCTGGAACAGGGGAAAGTCCCGAGGCTTTGGAAAACATCTTGCATCACCCCAGTCCCAAAGGTATCACGTCCTGGTGAGCTGAATGACTTCCGGCCTGTCGCTCTAACATCACATGTGATGAAGACCATGGAGCGGCTGCTGCTTCACCACCTGAGGCCACAGGTCCAACACGCCCTCGACCCTCTGCAGTTCGCATACCAGGAGAAGGTGGGAGCGGAAGATGCCATCATCTATATGCTACATCGATCCCTCTCCCACTTGGACAGAGGCAGTGGCTCTGTAAGAATTATGTTTCTAGACTTCTCTAGCGCCTTCAACACCATCCAACCTCTGCTCCTTACGGACAAGCTGACAGAGATGGGAGTAGATTCATACCTGGTGGCATGGATCGTGGACTATCTTACAAATAGACCTCAGTATGTGCTTCTCGGGAATTGCAGATCTGACATTGTGGTCAGCAACACAGGAGCACTGCAGAGGACTGTACTTTCTTCGGTCCTGTTCAGCCTATATACATCGGACTTCCAATATAACTCGGAGTCCTGCCACGTGCAAAAGTTTGCTGACGACACTGCTATCGTGGGCTGCATCAGGAGTGCGCAGGAGGAGGAGTATAGAAACCTCATCAAGGACTTTGTTAAATGGTGCGACTTAAACCACCTACAACTGAACACCAGCAAAACCAAGGAACTGGTGGTGGATTTTAGGAGACCCAGGCCCCTCATGGACCCCGTGATCATCAGAGGTGACTGTGTGCAGAGGGTGCAGACCTATAAATACCTGGGAGTGCAGCTGGACGATAAATTGGACTGGACTGCCAATACTGATTCTCTGTGCAAGAAAGGACAGAGCCGCCTGTACTTCCTTAGAAGACTGGCATCCTTCAACATCTGCAGTAAGATGCTGCAGATGTTCTATCAGATGGTTGTGGCAAGTGCCCTCTTCTACGCAGTGGTGTGCTGGGGAGGCAGCATTAAGAAGAAGGATGCCTCACGCCTGGACAAACTGGTGAGGAAGGCAGGCTCTATTGTTGGCATAGAGCTGGACGGTTTGACATCCATAGCAGAGCAACGGGCACTCAGCAGGCTCCTATCAATTATGGAGAATCCACTACATCCATTAAACAGTGTCATCTCCAGACAGAGGAGCAGTTTCAGCGACAGACTGCTGTCACTGTCCTGCTCCACTGACAGACTGAGAAGATCATTCCTCCCCCAAACTATGCGACTCTTCAATTCCACCAGAGGGGGTAAACGTTGAACATTATTCAAGTTATTGTCTGTTTTTTACCTGCATTTTTTATTACTCTTTAATTTAATATTTTTTGATGCTGGAGTATGTGAATTTCCCCCTGGGATTAATAAAGTATCTATCTATCTATCTATCTATCTATCTATCTATCTATCTATCTATCTATCTATCTATCTATCTATCTATCTATCTATCTATCTATCTATCTATCTATCTATCTATCGAGAATATTATCAGTAAGGATATGCATATTTTAGAAATATTAATTTTATTCTATACACATGCACAGTTTGCAAGCAAAAACCAATTCCAGATTCATGTGAAAAAGCTACTGTAACACATACTGTACACACTGCAGTCTCATTTTAACTGTTTCATTTCCCACTAAAAGGAATGGTGGTTCTATGTGTGCTGCTGCATCACAAGCTTCCTGTTCTTGGTTTAATTCTCGTGCCTTGTGTTGTTTTTCACATTTTGGTGGGTCTTCCTCTAGATACACTGCCTCTCTTCCATCCCTCCCCAAGATGTGCAGGTGATTTTAAAGTGTCCTCAAGGTAGATGTGCACGTGTGCACCCTGTGAGGGACTGGAGCCCCATCCAGATTGCTTCTTGTCTTCCTGCTGAGATAGGCTCCGCCCATGACTTGAAATGAACTAATCAAGTTTGAGAATGAAAGTTATGTATTCAGGTAATTATAATAGTATAGGGTGGTGACCTCAGAATGAGTGGAACCATTTTATATTCACAACCATGCAATCTTTTTAACAGGTCTTCTTACTATACACGATGCTAGGCAGTGTGGCATCATAATTAGGACACAGTTACTTATTAAGGGCTTGAATTTATTGAGAAAATCTAAAATGTTCTGATATTATGGCACATAGATAACAAGTGTTGCAGTGTTTCTTATCATCAAAGTTCCTTTTGTCATAGTGCCTTGTTTGCTTTCAATGAAATCAGAACCTAAATAAGGACTTATAGAGAATAACAACTGCAAATATTTTTTCAAAGGCTCTATAAAAGCATCCACTCATGCATCTCACTTATTAAATGTAAGGTTTCTGGACTTGCTAAAAATGCTAATAGTATTTCATAATATATCAGTAATGGTAGAGTAGATCAGGGTTGCTTTGAAAAGTGTAAAGCTGCTAGACTCGCTGTATGTCTCTGAATGACCCATCAGGTCTTCAAATGACAAAATCTGAAATCCATTTAATTTGATTTGTCATTCATTTATAATGAAAATGTCAGCTTAATAAACAATACCTATTTAAATACATTAGTTAATTTAAACAATTTATTTTCTTGTAAATATTCACATCATCTTCTCTTGGGACAGTGAATGAAATGATGATTGTTCACTTTGTACGTGTACTGCTCTTTGTGGACTGGACTGCTTTCTTCATCTTGACCACTTTTAATTTTCTTTGGACTTTTGGATTCGTTAAAATTACCACAATGGGACATGCTGAAGTATAAAGGGTTGCAAAAAAGACCCTGATGTCAGAAACGAGAGGTGCCACCCTCACAATGGTCATGGAGTACAGCCAGATAATGTTGTCAATACCAAAGAAGACAACATACAGGATGACTAAGGTGACCACCGCTCTGGAAGCTTTGGTCTCTGCTCTCTCTCCCTTTTGGCTGTTGTCTGAACTGCGGATATTCTTTACCTTTTGACCATGATTGTATAGAAGTCTTAGGATGTAGCCACTCATGATGGTCATTAGAATTATAAACACAAGGTCTCTGGACATAACTCCAAAACCTATAGAGATATATGAAGAATATTCCCTGCATAAGACAAAGCAGTACTCTAAATTCAACGTGTATGGAGGAATGGTGTTGTTAAAGAGGTTGGAGACAGCATAAAGGATTGCTGAGACACTTGTGAAGTAGTAGAATAGGTACAGAAACACAATGATGTACAGCAGAAACTGGGGGAATCTCATCTTCAGTGGAGCAAGAAGGGAGGTGGCAGGTGAGATGAGTACTGCCTGGTAGACACAAAGCAGACAAGTGAGGCTAATGGAGAGACCACGGAAGGCACGAAAGCAGAGAAGAGAAACTTTACAGCCAAAATCATCAAAGATGTTCAGATAGCCCAGGGCGGCCAGGGTCTGTGGGATACTACGAGTGAATGCTACCATGAGGTTGGCAAAGGCCAGATGGCAAAGAATGATGTCAGCTGTTAGGAGCTTGGCCTCGATCAGGTAGCTGTGCAAGAAGGCATAGCAGATAAGCAAGTTGGCTGGAATGCTGATGATTGTCAGGATAAGGAAGCTGGAAGCTTTGATGACAACTCTGGAGTCCATATGTTTTCACTTTCAAGACCTGTGAGTGAGAAGTATTAGTTGGCGTTAAGGAAGTTTTTAAAAAGTACATTTGGTACAATTATTATAAAATACTTTTTACCCAGAGACCTATATAAACAGGACACAAATCACCTGGAAGGTAGCATCTTGGAATGAATAGCAGCAGAGTGATTAGCAGCTGTAGAATGGGTTCATATTCCTTTAGGCTGATCTATGTCTATACTGAGATCACACATACTCACCAGGCCTGTGTGGGTTTTTCTCCCCAGTCTCTGTCCAGTTTTCTTACCACATCATCATCATTCCACAGAATCATTCAGTTTAGCTTAATTATTGATTTGTCCCTGTGAAGGACTGTAGCCTGTGTGGAGATGCTTTCTGTGTTGTGTCCAGTTGCTTTGGAATTGTCTCACATCTTACAACCCGGAACTGGATTACGAGATATCAATCATGCACAAGTGAATAAGAAGTGGCAAGCTGTGTTGGGCTGAATGGGCTATGATTGTCACAACTGCTCTTATGATTACAACAGTTTTTGAGCTGAAGGAACTGGGGGTGATGTTTAAGAAAGAAGCCCTGTGGGTGGAGCCTTTTTAGCGTAGGATTTCACCGCTGTTCATTACACACTTATTTAATGGGTTGTCTCCAGTCATGTATTCTCACTTGAGGATCACATCTGGCCCCACGAGACTACTTAACTCATAGTTACCGGGTAAGGGAATAAAGTATTCAAAAAATAATTATTTGATGTAGTTTATTTATCTTGTCTTAAATAGCGTTATTGTTTAAAACAAACATTTTCAAATGAAATCATAGTTATGAAAACGTTCTTCTAAGTGATCTGCAAATTGTTCAGTATTTCACACTTATCTTTTAACGTGGTACCAAAGTTCAGTTGTGTAGCTATATTATTCACTATTTATATTTTACCAGTAAGCACACACTGCATGATAACATGCAGTGAATACACTTGACCTGAACATTCCTAGTTTTCATCCTCTTTCTCTGTACATTTAGCCTGCGTTTGCTAAAAAGTTGATGTGCTTGCTGCTTCCTGAGCAGCTCTTCTTTTCTCCACCCTAGTGGCCCGCTTCTTCTCTTCTTTCGTTGGCATCTTTTCTTTTTAAAACTGATAAAGTCAGTGTATGAGATGCAATTACTTAGTACGTTTTCTTTAATTTTTCACTTAAGCTGGCACTTAAGTCTTCAATCTGCCTCAAGAATGATTTAAGATATGAAGAGGTAGGGGAAGTGATGGCAAAGATGGTAGGAATGAGAACGGCGTCCGTACGCATGCACCGCACAGTTTACCTGCTGGCCACTGCTGAGAGTTGATTCTACAATAACATAAAATAAAAATAAAAAGAGGAATAATCTTGAATGTCAATCATCACCCCAAAAACAGATATTAAACATCACATAGTATATGTGTACCAAATTTCAGGTGAATAGGTCAGACTTTTTGCGAACTACAGGTGATTTAAAATCCTGGACAGACCAACGGACAGCCATGGTAGCGTATTATAAATAAAGATAGGATAAATCGTGATGAAAAATTTGGTGAACAATCCAGTCTGAAATATTAGTACTACAGACTCACGTCGTGGTGAATATCAAACAGAGCTTAGGTTTCTCTTTTTATATTTTCTGGTGTTCTTACAGTTCTTCACACTAGTAGGAGATCGAAATTTGTCGATCTACTTTAAAATAATGTGATGAGATAGAACATGTCCTTACAGATGTATGTTAATTTTAATACAAAATCTTTTTTTGCTCAACTATTACTGATTTGTATTCAATATATGCTGTGATGCTGAATGCACAATATAGCACTGACAGATTGTCCATGGCCTCTGAAACTGCATTTAGCATGCAATGCATGCAAACACTATATATACCCACACCCTATTGACTTACCATCTCAAAACTTGTTATTTTTCAGTTCTACATTTGAAACTAGCGCTGAGGTGCCTTCACCTTGTACATGTCTGTCTCCCTAGTTCTTTTATGTGTCATTTCATTTTAATGGTTACAGAGGCTGTGGGAGCAGTGGTTATAGGGAATATTAATTAGTTGTTCATACCTAAGAAACAAAAACTCTGGTATGCTTCAGCAATGTTGTATAGGCCAAGTCTTAGACTATATACAACTGTAGTAGACAGTACACTCAACAGAGGGCACTATATTACTCACCACAGAATTTGCACTTGGACAAACTTGCATAATTTTATTAAACAATCATGTAGCAAATCTTGTCACACAGAGAGGGCTGACTCCAACGAGTGCTGTGTTTCAATTGGTGAATTGTCGGTACACCGGACTTAAAACTTTGCCCATCAAATGCCACATTTGGGGCAGACACTTCATTTGCGAATGATGAATTCAGAGTTTATTGAATTAAAGTCAAAACTTTTCACAGGATTTTTTTCTTGCACTCTAGTGATGTGCAGTGAATGAACAAACAAGTTCTTTTGTACTTCTCTTGTTCTCTGAAAGAACATACTGGTTCACTGACTTTAAAGAATTAATCTTTTTGAGGCATGCACAGTGTGTGTTGCATTTTATATTGGATTCTAAGACCATCCATAGCTATCATCGTAACTTCACTTAAATGGCTGCTGTCTTTGGAAAATAGCCCATCAGTAAACTGTTTCAGCCAAACGGTCATGATGACAACTAGCCAGTGACTGACTTGGTAGGTGACACCAAGCACCTCCCACTGATCAGTTCACTCTGACTGAGTGACTATGACTGTCTCAGTACACGGACTGATTGAATGAACCAGTATGACCCGTACTGATCTGGAGAACCTTTGCAAGTTCATTCAATAACCACAGACAAGAGACTTGCAGTACAGTACACTGAACTAGTAAGAATCCGTTCATATTCTGAACTGAGGAACGAACTGCACACAATTGACTTGCAGTACATTGAATCACAGTTCAGTTCACTGATGATATATGTATGGTAGATTGCATCAAAAATGATGTGCTATTGAAGAAGGAAATTGTGGGAGATTAATCCAAAACTGAAAATGATTTTATTTAGTCATATTTCAATGTTCTCACTGTTTTATTGTGATGTGTGCACTATTCTAAGGTTCTATTTGTATGGGTGGCAGCAATGGGAACCACGGGGCCACCTTCAAAGCTAAACTAGAAATGCTAGTCAACAAAAGCCTGTTAACACTAATGGACGTTTAAGAAATATTCCATTGGGATTTGTTTTAGATAAACATGATTAAATTAATTATTAATTATGAAGAAGGTAGAAAATAAGAATGAGATGATGAGCACAGGCGTGAACTAATACACAGTAGGACATTGGACTTGTTCCTTCATTTTTGTTTGGAGACCATTGTAATTCAGAGGCGAAATCACTGAGCTATTTTATGTCTGTACCAGCAGCTAAAGCCAGCCACACAACACACGGCAGTGACTGACCTGTCCTTGGATTAGGCCCTGCTCATTTATGCATCTCAGGAAGTTTCAAAGTTTCACTCGGTTACATGTCTTATATATAAATGTCTACACGTGGAAGTGTGTGTGTCTCTCTGTCCATCCCAGAAGTGAGAGATGGAGGCGGGATAAAGGCTCCACCTCTGAGGAAACAGAAACTCGCTTAGCCACTAATAACACGAGTGAGACGAGCACATCAGCAAAACAAAACCTCCAAAGAAAGACAAAGTCATTTAGCCGCTAATGCACAAGCAATGCAACCACGTCGGCAAAGCAAAACCTCCTAGGAGAGAGATGTCCAGAGTAGTTCCTTTCAATTACCTACATTTTAATTTTTTTCTGACAATTTAAATAGTTTCTAGGATCCTAGGCCTTTTACAGCACGGGCTTACACAGCTAGTATCTATATATATAAAATCCCTATGTGCGTCCAGGTGTCCGTGTGTGGGTGTCTTCTGATGAAGTGCGCATGCGTGGGGCACGGTGCGATGCGCGATATTACTGTCAGAGAAAGTTAGAGGCGTTTTACAGAAATACAAACCAGTATTACTGCGAGAGGAAATTAAAGGTACACAATACAGTGACGCATATTACAACCACATACAAGCCAGTTTTACTGTCAGAGGAGATTAAAGACATATTACCGACGCGCATGCCTGTATTACCGCCAGAGAAAATTAAAGGTATATTACGGACATACAAGCCAGCGGACGTACAAGACGGTATCCTTCAATAAGGGCGCGCACAAAAAGGCGAGCCTCAAAAGGGCGACCTCAATTGGGTGCAGCGAATAAAGGCGCGTGTAAATTAAGATCTACACCTTTGTTGCTCTTCACATATTCCAGAGCCATTTGAACTAAATTATCTATGAACGCCTTTATTTGCCGCGCTCAATTGAGGTCGCCCTTTTGATGCTCGCCTTTTTGTGCGCACCCTTATTGAATAGAGCCGTACAAGACAGTATTACTGTCACAGAAAATTAAAGACACACAATACACGGCGGCAGCCCATGAAGAACGGTCAGCTCAGCAAGTAAACATCAACAAAAGAAAGGCTGAAAGAAAGAAAAATACGACCAACAAAAAGAATGAGGTCAAAGTCCCTTGCCATTTAATATACAGTAGACTGTTCCTACTAATGTTTATGCACTACTGTTCTAGCGCCCGTTATTGTAACGGGCTAAATGACTAGTTGTATAATAAAACACTAAAGTGTGTGTGTTCAAGTGATAAGAGGTCTGTGGCAAAGTGTGGTTTAAAAATAAATAATGTCTGCTCTAGGGACAGATTGTCTCTGCTGAAGTTACAGTGGAGCAGGTGTGATGGCGGTGAAGTTCTCCTCCAGGATCTAAGGGATGCCAAGGAGCAAAATGGAAGACAGGGTGACAACAGACCCCAAGCAGTCGGACAATACAACTTCATTTGTTCCTCTTGACTTTCTGCTTACAAATCAACGAAATGGACAGTCCGAGTTTTTCTGCAGAATTTGATACAGACGTTAGCCATAAAGTGGTGCATCTTTGTTTTATGGAAATCTTGAAATCAATAACGATATAAGCAGGTTGGAAATTTTAAGATCCTGATCTTGTGAAAATTTTTATCTCATAGTGATCTATGTTAACTGTCCACACTTTTTTCAGATTACCTTACAACTTTCAGAGTACTACAGATGCATGGCTTTTATCATTAACTTGTGATCTGCTAGTGCTGATTCGAAACCCTTGTTTCTCTTGTTCAGTGTTTTCATTTTCTGTCACACTGCACTGGGCCTTAACCTCTAAAGTGCAGCCCAAATGACCCACTCCTTATGTTCTGGAGCCAATAGGCTTTACTGGCTAATACATATAGCTGCAGCATCGCTTCTGTTACATATCAGTCATAATCCTGAAAATAAACAGGTCTTTTGAAAGGAAACACAAATCTTACCTTTGTCAGCTGCGACTCTTCTTTCCAATTGCCAGTGTGTGAAAACAGCTGGCAGACGTTGCTGTGCTGCATCCTCCTTTTATTTAGGCAACCTTTAAGAAACAGATCTTTCCTGAGGGAAGTAATGACAGACTGCCATGAAGGCTCCTGAGTAACAGGGCCTCAGACGTAGCACAGATGGATAAGAGCATCATGAGAATATCCCGACATGTGCTAATTGTCAAAGAAACGGCCAGCCAAATTGTTAATTTCCAGAGAGTTTGAGCTATTTGGCAGTTAACTTGAATCTTAAAGGGCTCTGCAAAATGCTTTCTTAAAATGTACAAAATAAAAATAACAAAACACAACACAATCAAACCTGTTTAAGCCTTGTCTGCCCCGTGACTTTCATCTAAAATATGTGGGATTAGAAAATGGCTGGTTGGGTGTAATATATGACCGTATATCCTTTCAAACAGACATTACTGCTAATAAATACACAATTTTAAATGAACTTAATATGTGGTTACTTAAGGAGAAGTGGGAAATAAAAAGAAAAACTACAGAGATGTAAGGTTTCTAGATGAAATATCCTCTGTGGGGGGGTCACAGTTCTTATAAATGTAGACATACAGCTTGACCCCAAACTAACTTGATCAGTCCACATCAATCAATACATAACCCATAAATGTGACAGAATTGTAATATATTCCCACTCTGCATCTGTCATGGATGATAGAAGTATTCCTAAACCATCCTGACATCTCATTCTATGGGAAAGGAAGAGAAGCTTGGCCCCTGGGTGTTAGTGGAGCAAAGTGAGACAATGAAATGCTGAACAAGAACAAGGACTGAGAAAGGGTCAGTAAGGGCAGGCAGTCATTGTAGACCACTGTAATCAAAGCATTTTCATGTTAAGGTCCATGTAGATGACACCTAGCTCAAAATAAAGTTGAGGAGAGTAAGGTATATAAAAGGAAAAGGAATTTGTTATCAAAGTAAATAATAGAAGACTACATATAGGGTATTAGGGACTAATAGTACGGCCAAATAAATGGCCACACTCCACCTAAGTACTGCATACACACACAGATATCATCCCTATGTAACAGTGACTAAAGCACTTTCTCATCAGGAAGGTGCAATATGTCTCCACACCTTTGCCATCCTTCAATGCTCTGTCCTCATTTCCTACCAACAACTGAGCCAACACTAATGTTCCCAACTCCAAGGTCAATAATCTGGTGTCAGGAAGTGACTTTGCACTGCATTCAAAACCACTCTGGAGCAGGCACATAGACTTCTTCTGAGGTCAGCAGTTGCTTTGGATACTCCTATAATGACCCTAATAGACCCAGTTGTCCCTTAAGGCCTGGACACAATATCTCTGTTGAAAGGTCAGACTATTACAAGGATGCTTCTAAACAGTCGGATTGGGGAGACATCTATCATCATAGGGAACTGCTGACCAACTCTTTAATAATAATAATAATTCTTTGCATTTATATTGTGCTTTTCTCACTACTCAAAGCACTCAGCAATTGCAGGTTAAGGGCCTTGCTCAAGGGCCCAATAGAGCAGAGTGCCTATTGGCATTTACGGGATTCGAACCAGCAACCTTCTGATTGCCAGTGCAGATCCCTAGCCTCAGAGCCACAATCCCATCCCTAGACCCCTACAGTACCCCATCCAAATTTGTGTGCCAAGAATGCTTTACTTCAGAAAATCATACATTGTTTTGAAACATAGTAGTAAAGTTAGCCTAGTCAGCTTACTGGGCTATTCCTTCCAATTTATACAAAATGATCAATTGTACCAATGTAAAACAAAAGAGAAAATCAGTAAGTTACATACAGGAGTGCCCAACGCCCTGAGTGGGATGCTTTCTGTTACATTGTAACCACAATTGACTAGAGTAAAAAAAAAATTGCTTCAATTTGTTTTGGAAGTTATTGTTGTTTTGAAATGGTTTTAAGTCAGCATTGATTATTGATGATACAAGAATTATTGATACAAGAAGCATCCAAACTTTTTGCCTAGCAGGCCTAAATGTAATTGACAACAGAGGCAGAAGGCCAAATCGGAGGCATGAAGTACGTTAGGTTAGGTAGACTTCACTATACCAGAGGGAAATTTGTTTGCAGCAGGAAAGTACAAAAACAGAAGCCATTGTTACAGAGATCAAATAGATAAACAAAGACATAACAATTGGCAACCGATGTTATTACATAAACACACACTCAAGATCAATACAAAGAAGAAGAATTACTTTCAATAGTACACAAAAACAATAATGCAGAATTTAACCTTTAGCAGCATCCTTTCAAGTAACAGAATTTAAAACGCTTATAGCTCCAGGAATAAAAGAGTTCTTAAACCTGTTGCTCTTTACCTTTGGAAACCTAAATCTGCAGCCTGATGGCAACAGCTAGAATTTAGAACAAAGAGTATGGCTCCCGTCTGACAGAACTGAGTTGACTTTCTTTCTAACCCATTTACAATAGAGGTCTGCTGTGAACCAATAATTTTACTGCAAATTTTTATAATATTTTTAAGACGATTTACATTCTTATTGCTGAGGTTGCCAAAATAACAGATAGGTTGAAGTTGTTTCCTGTTATAATGATTTTGTCAATCTGCTTATACATTCTTGGTGCTCACCTGAATGATATGCTAAAATATATTATCAAACTGAAAAGGGCGTAAATGGAAAAATACCTTATGTGTTACTACTAAATCTGTTTATTTCAGCAAAACATTTAGGGCCCATTCACACCTGAATGCTTTTCTGGCATTTTAATGCTAGTCCATAATGCTACAGATACTATTCCCATCTAAACGTTTCAGCAGCAAATAATTAGGAAAACCCCTGTCTGCAAAAGTTTTCAGGATGTTTCAGGCAAACGCTTCTTCCATTGAAGCAAATGGTAAAGCTTGTAAAACACTGGTTAAAAACAAAAAAATGTTTTGGGGGCATTTTTTCAGCCCTTTTTACAGGACAAGACTGGAGTGCAGCTTCTAAACTCTGCACAGAAACAGCTGTGCCATTCCACTTGGACAATGTGGAGACAGAAATCTTCTTTGAGCTGGTCAAGTAACACCCTGACCTCTGTGACATGGGTCATGCTTTGTTTTAGCAAAAGGACCCAATAAGACTATTAGCTTTGGGTGCTGTATTATCTCAGGAACATCCCATTATGTATTTAAGCTGAGAAGTTAAGCAAAATGACCCCTTTTATTGGCTAACTAAAAAGATTATAATATGCAAGCTTTTGAGGCAACTCAGGCCCCTTCTTCAGGCAAGATGTAACCAATGAGTTGCCTTGAAAGCTTGCATATTGTAATCTTTTTAGTTAGCCAATAAAAGGTGTCGTTTTGCTTGACTTCTCACTACATTCATAATGGCTAACATGATACAACACCCCTGTATTTAAGCTGTAAATTGTTGCCAAGGGAATATAGTTATTCCACTATTGAAAAGGATTGGAAAAGGATTAGACTGTGGAAGATTGTGGGTTCGCTTCCCGGTTCCTCCCTGTGTGGATAACGCTTTGAGTACTGAGAAAAGCACTATATAAATGTAATGAATTATTATTATTATTATTGTTATTATTATTATTAAGGATTGTCTGGTGACTGAAGGCAGTTGAAGCACTCCGTTATTACTTTTGGGATTACAAGTTTACATTGGTGACCAATCACATGTCACTACAATGGCTTTGTAGACAAAAGGACACAAAATCAAGACTTACTGGATGGTTTATTCAATTTCAGTCTTTAATTTTTAGGTTTAATACCATCCCAGTAAACAACATGTTAGTGCAAATATCCTCTTCTGTTTCATGGAGCTGCTGATAGAAAGTCAATTCATTAAACAAGTGAGTGAAGCTGATGGGGAGGGTGTGACGTATCTGATTGCACCCTCACTTTCTAGAGCTGGTTCAGTATTTCTTTTTTTTAATTTGTTATACTTTGCTATTGTTGTCCAAAGAAGTTATACTTTGCTAATCCCTGAGAGGAAATTGTTTTTTCGGATGACCTTTGGCAGTAAGAGCACAGGGTCAGCCATTGTAGACAACTTCTAGAGCAATTTTTCAGGTTAAGGGCCTTACTCATGTACCTAACGGAGTAGGATCCTTTCTGGCAGTAACGGAATTTGAATCAGCAACCTTACAGATAGCAGCACAGATCCTTAGCCACAGAGCCACCATGAAAAAGAGGAAACAAACTTTCACTGAGGAAGAAGTCACAGAAATGGTGAGTCAACTGTGGTTACACACAAGTCTCGTATCTCACAGTATCTCAGTGATTGATTGTCTAATACAAGTAGTTCTTCCCTGGGCTTGGGGGTCTTGTGTCAGAGAGCATTCACAGAGCTTATGGCCTCATCACACTTCAGCTTGACCGATCTGAAGAAGATGCTTTTGAATTTTTTTCTAATTCCTGGAAAACAGAAATAGAGTCAAGCGTCTCTTTTTGAAACATCTGCTTATTAAGTCTGCTGCTTGCTTTTTGAAAGACTCCAATATTGTTTTTACAATTTCAAAAATAAACTGTGATTAAAAGGGCTATTCTAAGTTTTATTTGTGCAACTTTGAATCTGACATGTAACATCTCTGCTCACAACGCTGATGACACCTCTTCTTCAGTAATCTCATCACTAGGATTAAAAGCACTAGAGTCATAGAAGACACAACTTAACAACACTTGAACACCTCACAAACCACAAAATTGACTGGAAATTATGTCATTCATATTGCCCTGCAAAATGCTTCTTTAAAATGTTTGAAAAAGCTGGAAAACACTTGCAAAACACCATTAAAAAATGGCAAATGCTGGAAATTTACAATGCCTAAATGTGAATGGATCCTTAAGCAACCATTAGTTCAGCTGGTAAGTTTAACAAACATCTGTCAGCCCCCACTTTCAGTCTTGTGTAAATTAGCCCTTCCTAGGTGTTTTGAGATTCAGCCCACATTTTATGTACAGTGCAAGAACTCAAGATACTGCATTTCTCTCTGTCGTCTTGTCCATCACAACCCCAATTGCCTGTATTGGTGGAAGGTTATCAGAAATACGAAGTGCTGAGAATTTTAATTTGCAAAAGACGTGGTACTAGGGTCTATCATGTTGTTCACTGGAAAGCCCATGATGTGGAAGACAGATTTTTGGTACCTCCTTTTGATATTATTTGTTATTGTTAGCTCAGACAGCTTCACAGAAAACATCTGGGAAAGCCAGCGAGAGGACTCTGTCATGATGTTCTGTTTTTGCTCTCTGTGATTTGGGTTTGCATAATTTTGAGCACATGTATTTCAAATTTTAAATTGTAGTTTAGTTTTATTGTTACAGTAATCCCTCACTTATCGCGGGAGATAGGTGCCAAGGCCGACCGCGATAACTGAATTTCCGCGAAGTAGGGACACCATATTTATTTAATTATTTAAAGTGTATTTGGACATTTTAAACCCTCCCTGTATTGTTTACAACCAACCCTTTACTCTGTTAATAACAGGGACAACTGCTAAGCAATATGAAATCGGTAGATAAGTTTACACTTACTGTATAGCGAAGTACACGTAGCTATATATGACGTGATGATGGTGATGAATATGCTGCGCAGTAAAAATGATGACGATGAAGGTGATAATCCCCTGAATGCAGTAGCAAGAGCACGTTAATGCTGAATGAGTGAGATGAGACTTCCTGGTTAATGCAGCACTCCGTCGCTGAGCCAATCAGCAGCACACAGGAACTTAACTGTGTGCTCTGATTGGGTAGCTTCTCAGCCATCCGCCAATAGCATCTCTTGTATGAAATCAACTGGGCAAACCAACTGAGGAAGCAAATACCAGAAGTAAAAAGACCCACTGTCCGCAGAAACCCGCGAAGCAGCGAAAAATCCGCGTTATATATTTAGATATGCTTACATATAAAATCCGCGAAGTCGTGAATCCGCGAAAAGTGAACCGCGAAGTAGCGAGGGATTACTGTATTCTGTCAATCAAATTATTCAAATCAAATAATTTTTTAATTTGTCACATATAGATTACATATACAGTACAATATGTAGTGAAATGCTTAGTTGCTTAACTCCAATGACTGTGCCTTTAAGAAGAGTAATAAAAATAGCAATAATACCTGACTTTAAAAATATCATATTCACTAATAGAATTATAAATATGGGATAAATAATCAATAATAACTAAACAATAAACTTAAATAATGTAAGAGCATTTACAATAGGGTTTCCTGTCTTTCTAGACACTTTTCTTATTCAAGATGCATATGGACGGTGGACAGAAGCTCCTCCTCATAGTCGCTCTGGACTGGTGTCTTCAGGCAGCTGTAGCATTTACCTTACTGCAGCACAGAAAAGAGGACATTGTCGGGATGGCTTATGTCACTAATGCCGTGGTCTAACATCTCTTGGTGTAAATGTCCTCTAGGATTGTGGGTGCACACCCAGTGAAGCTTTCAGCTGACCATACCACTCACTGCGGAGTTTTGCAGTCCCGCTATGTGCTACAACAGGCAGTTACAGTATATTTCCTACCAGGATACTTTTTATGGTGGATGTGTAGATGGTCTTTAGTAATTGGGAGGGTAACCTGAAATCCTAGTGGTGTCTGAGGTGGCAAAGATGTTGTTGCGCCTTCTTTATCAAGCCATCTTTGAATCTCGTCCAGGTTAGGCCCTCTGTGAAGTAGAAACCTAAGTATCTTAAACTGGCCACCCTTTCCACCTGATTGCTGTTAATGTTGAAGGGTGATATTGCCTCTGTTGCTATCTCCCAAAGTCCACAATCAGCTTCTTTGTCTTGCTGACATTCAGAAATAGAGTGTTGTCTTGACAACAGTTTGACAGGCTCTGCACTTCATCCAGGTAAGCTTGCTCATTGTTGTTAGATAACAGGCCTACCACAGCAATGTCATCAACAAACGTCACATTGATGTTAGATTCAGCCATGCAATGTTATGTGTAGAGGGAACACAACCAAGGACTAAGAACACAGCCCTGTGGAGCACCTGTGTTGAAGGCGATGCATAATGATGTGTGGCCACCCATTCAAAGTACCTGAGAGTCTGCTTGTCAAGAAGTTGAAAACCCAGTTGCACAATGAAGTACTCAGACTCACGTCTTTGAATTTAGTGATAAGTTTAAAAGGAATTATTGTGTTTATTGTCCTTTGTATTCTGTTTCTGTGACTGTTCTTGCATTGCTATGGACATATGATTTATTGTTACTTTGCCTATTGCCTGTCACATAATGTGAATGTCATTTGATATATTCTATCATTTTTCTCCAGCTATGTAAGACGTCAGCCCGCAGCTTCTCACATTCTAGCTTTTTGATAGTTATGAAACTATCATAACAAAACTATTAGCTTTGTTAATTAAAAAACTTTAGTTAAGACAATTGTCTCTTACAGACCTTTTGACAACATTTCTGCCCTTTAAATTTTAACTTGACACAAACATTCTTCAGCTTCCTGACCCAGCCTGACTTTTTGTCTACTCTTTATAGTTTTTATCTCCTGGCATTTTCATAACATCTAAAGAGAGTGTCAGCTTTACAATTTTTTCCCAAGCTTGGTATGAAATGATCAAATTAAAGTAAATATAAAATGATGGCCAACAGACCTGCCTGATATGTAAATATTTATGCTCTGAATAATTGAAATTTCTGCTCCCTTAAAACAGTGATGCCCTTCCTGTAATGCTAGCTTAATTGTTAGAAACCCTCTACCCCAAAACATTTAAATTTTGTTCTGTGGGACTCAGTTTTTCAGAAAAGAAGGCACATAAATGGAGTTTCTAGTATAAAATATCCTTTGATAGAGTACTGCCCCAAGCACTACACTAGATGCATCAACTTCCAAAAAGCCACTCTGGCCTCAAGTGTCTACTTAAAATGTTGTGGCAATCTCTTGGTTCGGGATGTAAAGGTGCAATCCATATTACTAACCGAGAATGCTAAACCGGATGATGGACGCAGGCACATCCGGCAATGGGCCGTAGCTGCAAAAAGACGTACTGCGCAGGCGCTAAAAACAGTCCGCGAGAGTCGGCTGAGGAGCCGAGAAAGGCGGACAAAAGAGGGCGAGAGAGGCGGATGAGGGGCCGCGAGAGGCGGACAAGACCACAGAAAAAAGGAGTGAGCACAGGAAAAATGGAGAAATGAGGAAACGCAGGCAAAGCACGAAACACATTGCACACGAGACTAGACCCAAAAAAAAAAAAAATAGAGGCTCGCGCACAACAGCAAGGCACCCCCCCCCCCTACAGGCACCAGACGGGACACACACCAAGAGGGGGATTCAACAAGCCCATGGAACACAAAAAAAAGAACACAAAACCACCCCACAGACCCTACAAGCAAGGGACGGGACACACACAAACAGGGGGATTCAACAAGACACAGGAACACAAAAAGAAAGAAGACGCTCGCGCGACAACAATCCTCAAACCCCCCCCCCCCCACACACACACACACACATCCATAAGAAGTGACACCCAAAGCCACATATTCTAAAGTGAACATCAACACCTTCACACTAGACAGCATAGGTGTCAGCATTGGTGGATCTCCTTACAATAAAGCACTATTAACCGTTCAACTGCAGAAAAGGAAACATATTAACAGTGACTGCGATCCTCCATATTACTTATCCATATTTCGCATGCTGAGAAAGAAACAAGTCATGAATACACGGTCACGGGTACAAAACGAAAAGGAAAGGATAACAGGAACAAACACACGAACACGAAAGAAACAACAAAATAGACGACTATGCAGCATAGGTGGATCTCATTACAATAAGGCACTATTAACCGTTCAACCGCAGAAAAGGCTCCATATTAACAGTGAGTGCAATACTCCTTATTACTTATCCATATTTCTAAAAGAAAAAATGACTCGACTCCAAATACGCAAAGCTCAACTAAAGCTTCTAACTAACGATGTACCTAAAAGTAAAAACTTTATGAACTGCATTAGATCCTACAATAGTTCATTTAATATGCACAAATCTACATCCTAGATCCACATGACGCAAACTATCAATCAAAGTGCTGCATCGCAACAGGCGCGGATTCAAAACGAAACACCTCCCGTCTCAGACATACGTTAATGGCAGCGAAGGCTACAACGGGCTTCTCACACAGCACAGGCAAATCGATTACAGCTCCAAAACAACAAGTCCCAAATAATACACATGCAACAACGCGCCTCTCAAACGGCACAAGCAAAACATACACCAGGAAAATTCATTCGGATTAATGAATGTCATTTGCAATCATTGTCATTCAGTTCACTTCCCTGAAGAAACAACTGGCAATACAAGTTATACATTTACACGTTGTTGTCAAAAGGGTCAAATTAGACTGCCTTCTTTACATTCATATACTGAATATCTACAGAAGCTTATAACTGACGATGTACCTGAAAGTGAAATCTTTATCAACTACATTAGATCCTACAAATCGGAATCCACTATGAACATTAACGGTGGCACTGCACGTGACATCCGTCTTGAAAAATTGTTGTTTATTGATGAATGTTCAATGGCATGAACAAACGTTTATGAATAATAATATTCGATTTGGAGGAAAGGTACTTTTATGAGGAGGAGATTTTAGACAGTGATTAGCTATTCTTCCAGATGCCATGCACTCAGCTATTGTTCAGTGCACCTTAAAATACGCAGACAATTGGCATTGCTTTCAAAAGATACAGTTAGTAAAAAAGATACGATGTCCAGAAACAGATCATAACAATTGCTTATTACAACTGAGAGATGGTACACTCACCAATACAGATGGACTTCACCCACATATTATTACAATTCCTCAAGCCTTTATCTGCGACAACTTAGTTACAGAGAGATTTGGAACAGCAATCTCATTAGACCAAATGCCCCTTTTAACACAACGCACTATATTATGTCCAAAAAATATTAATGTGGAAAACATAAATACCCAAGTCATTCCATTACTTCCTGGAAAGACACAACTCTTTCTAAGCTCTGACAAACTTGACTCTGATCACAACAATAACCATCTTAAATGACCTTACAAGTTCTGAGCTGGAATTACCTTTTACACTTAAACGGCGTGTACAAAGAAATTTTCAAATAAACCTTTATACTGTGCCACACACTTTATTGTTTGCTTTCTATTTGCATCATCTACACCGTCACACTATTCTATATCTCATTCATACATCACGCTCTTTGTCATTCCCAACACCAGGGGTTGGCGAGCGAAGCGAGCAGGGGGCGGAGCCCCCTAGTATAGAACTAACTAAGGGGTTTCTAAGCTTGAATTTCTACTATTCTGGCATGATCCACCTGCAGGCCTGAAAGATGTCAGAGCTCAAAAAAAATGTACTGTGGTCTTATAGAATTCATGCTTTTCAAATCTGGTATGATTTTCTTGTAACCAAGCCAGGATTTCATAGGCATGTGTCATGTGAGTTTATATAGTGGATGAAAAAATGAATATTTAATCAATATACATCAGTACAAATATTCCAAAAATATCATGAAAAATATTAAATGGCTGGAACAATGTTTGTGCATTTGCTAAACCACGCAGCCTTATTAAGTATCATACTGTAATTATTTGTAGTGTCCAGTGGAGGTATTAAATTTCATTATACATTCATCACCTTCTCTGATCATATCTAAGATTACAAGCACAGCACAGATCGTTTTGGTAAAAATTTAAGACTCAGTGACTTGGTTTAACAGGGAGAAGAATAGGAAGTGTAATTAATTTGCCCTCCGATTGATAACGAGGGAATAGGAGGTTGGTGGTGTTTGAGGGATTGAAAGGATAGGTGAAGTGCACTTTCAGTACAGAAAATTCCGAAAATACCGGTAACAAAACTGTTATAAAATTTGGGTTTTTCAGTATTGTTCCAGTAGCAGAGGGTTACTCTCTTCTTACCATCTCTGAAATAATCAGCTTTGACACACACAAAAAGGTTTGGGGGCAGCATTCTGTATATTATCCCTGGCTGCAAAAAAAGGGTATGAAAAGTCACACTTGAAGCAAATTGTTTGGAGTCCAAGATTGAACTGAACTGAGAAGGAAGTGGTCTGTTATTTAAAGCAGGGAAGCGGAAGTGGTGTTCTTGGGGCCGGAACCAGAAGTAACGTCAGTCTTAGTGCCAAAACCAGAAGTGACATCAGTCTTGGGGTCAGAAACAGAAGTGACGTCAGTCTTGTGGCTGGAACCGGAAGTAGTGTCTTCGAAGTTGAATCAGGCAGAATTTCCTGCTTTTGGTCTGCAGAGACAACAGAGAAAGGTTTAGTGCACCTCGCCATTCCCTGGCCTGGTGTGGAATTACCTTTACCTGGTCCATTGAACTTCCACCTATGCGCACGTGTGTGACACATTCTTACCATGACAAAACACTTGATTAAACAATACCCCACCCATGTTCATTTAGCACAATATATCAATAAATGTATATATAAGTAACACTAAATAACACTGACAAAACAGAGCCAAACACCATTAAAAAAAAAGCACAACATCCATTGATCCTTCCCCTCCACACACATGGTGTGAGGCAAAAGTGCTTGATTATGTTGAGTCAAACATAGAGGGAGGTGGCAGCATAAACAGCATGAAATTATCAGCACTTTATTTCCAAGTTGGAGAAATTAAATATGTTGTACTTTATTAATTTTAAATAGCAGATCAACATCACAAGTTAAGTCTGCTTCCATTGGACCGCCATCCCATCCAGGAATGCTATCTGCCATGTGCTTCATGCTGCCAGACCAGGCTCAGGTTTCTTGTATTTTTATATCAGAATAAACAGGACTGGCAAATAAATGAATGACACAAGGCTAGTTTACCTCCTTGAGGTCTGGACCTGCCAATCGTGTCCAGCAAATTTCCACTCCATGGTAACACTTCTGGTTTAATATTGGGTCATTTTCTTGTGACACCTTTGTATTTGTTGATGCTGTTAACTGATGATTTAACAACTTGTTTTGGTATTTCAGCTCCAGATCATGTGCTTTTTTTTATTTCATAAGGTATTATGTAACATGACATTACATATAAGAGGCTGCATCATAATTAAGACACCTTTACTTGTATTTAATGAGAAAAGCAAAAAAACAATGGACTTGGAGAGAAATAATGTTTTGTTATAAGGACTCATGACTAAAAAGTGTTGTAGTGTTTTTATCCTCAAAGTTCCTCACATTATAGTGCCTTGTCTGCATTCACTGAAATCAAAACCTAAATAGGGACCTATAAAAAATAACAAAACAAGAGTTGCAGGTGTTTATTCTATTTATTTTGTCAGATGCCATCCATTCGGGTTTGAGTCCAAGTGACTTGATGAATTTAAGATCTAAAACAATTTGATTTTGTGGTAGTCTGGCGAGGTCCCCATGGCTGTCATCAATGTGTCTAGCCTTCTGGTTACAGTCACCCTCTTCGCCTTTTTCCTTCAGTCTTTCCAAACATGATGTCTTTCTCCAGTGATCTTCCTCGTCGGACAATGTGACCAAAATAAGAGAGTCGTAACTTCATCATTTGGGCTTTGATTGACATAGCTAGTTTGATCTCTTCCAAAATCGATTTGTTAGTTGTTCTGGTGTTTAATACTTTACTAAGAGCCTTCCTTGTAGAGCAACCAAGTGCTGTTCTGCACAGTATTTCTTCACTGCCATTTGCTTCCATGTTTACGAAAGATCCCAGGAGATTTAAATTCTTTACAACTTCAAACATCATGTGTCATCTAAAACACCATCCACTCATCCATCTCACTTATGAAACTTAAGGTTTCTGGATTTGCTTAAAATGTTAATTATATTTAATTTAACAATGTATCAATAATAATAAAATGCTAAGGTCTGTGTGTCCAGACCCTCAGAGCAATCTGATTGGTAAGTTTGACCTTGGTGCGATTGGTCAGTTTGGCTTTGGTGACATGACAAAAGAGGAAGTATGAGTGTGAGATGCACGTGGAGGGGTGAAGGCGTATGAGGGAGTCACCTTCAAAGACAGCAAATATAAAACCTAGAGAGGAGGTGAGAAAGGTGCCTTGAAAATAATGACAAACACACAAATATGGAGGAAGGGCACTGAAGGTACAAAGAGGTCAAGAGTTAGCAAATATTTTTTAATTATTCTATTACTTGTCTGCAAAAGGTACCATGGCTAGTGCATCAGCAAAGTGGAACAGTAGCTCAGATGTTGCTTTGAAAAGTGGAAAGCTGCTTGACTCACTGTATGTCCCTGAGTGACGTTTGCCATTTGATTAGTCATTCATTTATTTTGAAACAGTTAGCTTAATAAATTATATAAATGTAAATACATTTGTTATATTTATAACCTTAATTTCTTTGTAAATAGTCACATTGTCTTCTCTTAGATGAAGGAGATGATTGTTCACACCATATGTGTACAGGTCCTTATGGTCTGGACATCTTTCTTTGTTTTGGCCAGTTTTAATTTCTTTTGGACTTTTGGATTAGTGGTGATGATCACAATAGGACATACTGAAGTGTAAAGAGTTGCAAAGAAGATCCGTATGTCAGATAGAAGAGCTGCCACCCTCAAGATGGTCAGGGAATACAGCCAGATGATGTTGTCAACACCAAAGAAGACAACATATAAAATGACCAAGGTGACCACTGCCCTGGAAGCTTTGCTCTCTGCTCTCTCTCCCTTTTGGCTGTTATCTGAACCGCGAATATTTTTTACCTTTTGACCATGATTGTACAGAAGTTTTAGGATGTAGCTACTCATGATAGTCATTAGTAATATGAACACAAGGTCTCTGGACATGACCCCAAGCCCTACAAAAATATAAGTAGAATAGTCTTTGAATGACATGAAGCAATAGTCTAAATTATATGTGTATAGTAGAATGGAGTTGTTAGCAAGGATTGCAACACCATTAAAAATTGCTGTGATACTTGAAGAGTAGTAAAGAAGGTACAGAAATAAGATGATGTATAGAAGATACTGGGAGATTCTTATCTTCAGCGGGGAAAGTAGGGAAGTGGCAGGTGAGATAACTACGGCCTGGTAGACACAAAGCAGACAAGTAAGGCTAATGGAGAGGCCCCGGAAAGCACGGAAGCAAAGGATGGTAACTTTACAACCAACATCATCAAAGATGTTCACATAGCCCAAGGCAGACAGTATCTGTGGGATGCTGCGGGTGAAGGATACCATGAGGTTGGCAAAGGCGAGGTGGCAAAGAATGATGTCAGCTGGTAGGAGCTTGGCCTCAGTAAAACGATTGTGCAGGAAGGCAAAGCAGACAAACAGGTTGGCAGGAATGCTGATGGTTGTCAGGATAAGGAAGCCAGATGCTTTGATGACACTTCTGGTATCCATAACTTTTCAACGTCAGGACCTGGTAGTAAGAAATAAGACATGGGGGTTAGGGATGTTATCTTTAGATACATTTTGCACAATTATTTTAAAATATGCTTCATCCAGATATTTATAGATACAGGAAACAATTTACCTGGTACTCTGGCTGAAAACATAGTCTTAGAATGAATAAGTGGACAGCTAGTGGTTAGCAGCTGGATAATGGGTTCAAATTCCTGGCCTAGTCTACATCTGAGTTTGCACATTGTCCCCATGTCTGTGCAGCTTTCTTCCTATATACTTTATTAGCAGGTTATCTTAATTAATATATGGGCCCTGACTTGGGTGGCTTCCCCATCTGTTGTTGCTTCTCACCTTGTGACTAGTGTTGCTGGAGTTGTCTCCCACATTGTGACCCTGAATTGGATTAAGTGGTTTCAGACAATAATGGATGAATAGGAAGTGTCAATCCATGTTGGACTGAATGGGCATTGACCACCACAACTGCTCTTATGATAAAAATACATTTTAGCCTTTACTGTCTTCTAATAATAACAGCTGTTGTAAAATATTTGTTGTTCTAGGTATCTGTAGGATGTGAAAATGCATCTAAATTTTGTTTAAATATGTCATGTTCACATTTAGCTGTATGTTCTTTCCTAATATCAGTGGCTAAGGTATGTATGACATGTCACTTTATGAAGAAGTCTGCAACTAAGGATGATGCTTAGTGAAAAGTCAAAGACCAAACGGCAAGCTAGCAGTTTAGTTATGTAATATTTATAATAGAATAGAAAGTTACAAGGGGGCTCTGCCCCCTGCTCACTTCGCTCGCCTACCCCCGGCGTTGAGTATCCTGAAATACATTAGGCTTCAAAAGTTAGATCTGATGAGATGATATTGCAGAGTGGAAGGGCATGATGGCTCAGTGGTGTACCATCCTTGGAGTAAAACTGGCCCCTGCTTCTTGTTTTTGTGTTTTTTCTGTTCTGCATTTCACCTCTGTCTAGGAAGATTTTCATCTGAATACACCAGTTTTCTTCCCACCCACTCAAAGATATGAATATAAAGCACACCATGCATGAATATGCATGAGTGTACCCTGTGATGGACTGGTACCACATCCAAAATGTTTCCTGCCTTGCACTGAGTACTGCTTGGATATTATATGTGACCCAAACTGAGTTAAGCAGGTTTGAGAAGGTGGTATGTATGCATGTAATTATAGCAGTACAGTGTGAAGAGCTCAGAATGGGTTAGGGATATGGGCTTGTGAGACATGCCTTTTCAAATTTACAGCATACAACATTTTCACCAGCCCATCTTGCAGTAAAAAAAAAGATCTCATGCTTATAAAAGGCAAAGGAACCGTGCAAAGCATCCATGATATATCTATTAATAGAGCATGCTGTTGTTATTACAGGGAGCTGGATTCTGTTCTAGCAATGTCTTCTTCTTTCGGCTGCTCCTGTTAGGGGTTTCCACAGCGGATTATCTTCTTCCATATCTTTCTGTCCACTGCATCTTGTTCTGTTACACCCATCACCCGCATGTTCTATCTCACCACATCCATAAACCTTCGCTTAGGCCTTCCTCTTTTCCTCTTCCCTGGCAGCTCTATCCTTAGCATCCTTGTCCCAATATACCCAGCATCTCTCCTCTGCACATGTCCAAATCAACGCAATCTCGCCTCTCAGACTTTGTCTCCCAACCGTCCAACTTGAGTTGACCCTCTAATGTACTCTTTTCTGATCCTGTCTTTCCTCGTCACACCCAATGCAAATCTTAGCATCTTTAACTCTGCCACCTCCAGCTCTGTCTCCTGCTTTCTGGTCGGTGCCACCATCTCCAACCCATATAACATAGCTGGTCTCACTACCATCCTGTAGACCTTCCCTTTCACTCTTGCTGATACCCGTCTGTCACAAATTACTCCTGACACTCTTCTCCACCCATTCCACCCTGCCTGCACTCTGTTTTTCACCTCTCTTCCACAATCCCCATTACTCTGTACTGTTGATCCCAAGTATTTAAACTCATCCACCTTTGCCAACTTTACTCCCTGCATCCTCACCATTCCACTGACCTCCCTCTCATTTACACACATGTATTCTATCTTGTTCGTACTGACCTTCATTCCTCTCCTATCAAGAGCATATCTCCACCTCTCCAGGGTCTCCTCAACCTGCTCCCTACTATCGCTACAGATCACAATGTCATCAGCAAACATCATAGACAAGGGGACTCCTGTCTAATCTCGTCTGTCAACCTGTCCATCACCATTGCAAATAAGAAAGGGCTCAGAGCCGATCCCTGATGTAACTCCACCTCCAACTTAAGTGCATCTGTCACTCCTACTGCAGACCTCACCACAGTCACACTTCCCTCGTACATATTCTGTACAACTCTTACATACTTCTCTGCCACTCCCGACTTCCTCATACAATACCACAGCTCCTCTCAAGGCACCCTCTTATATGCTTTCTCCAGGTCCACAAAGACACAATGCAACTCCTTCTGGCCTTCTCTCAACTTCTCCATCAACATCCCCAGAGCAACATTGCGTCTGTGGTGCTCTTTCTTAGCATGAAACCACACTGCTGCTCACTAATCATCACCTCCCTTCTTAACCTAGATTTCACTACTCTTTCCCATAATTTCATGCTGTGGCTCATCAATTTTATTCCTCTGTAGTTACTGCAGTCCTGCACATCCCCCTTATTCTTAAATATCAGCACCGGTACACTTCTTCTCAACTCCTCAGGCATCCTCTCACTTTCCAAAATTCCATTAAACAATCTGGTGAAAAACTCCACTGCCATCTTTCCTAAACACCTCCATGCTTCCACAGGTATGTCATCCGGACCAACAGCCTTTCCATTTTTCATCCTCTTCATAGCTGTCCTTACTTCCTCCTTGCTAATCCATTGCACTTCCTGATTCACTATCTTCACATCATCCAACCTCTTCTCGCTCTCGTTCTCTTCATTCATCAGCTTCTGATGTACTCTGCTCAACACACTCTCCTTGCTTTATCACCTTTACCTGCTGCACATCTTTCTCAGATGGATCCCTCTGTCTAGCCAATCGGTACACGTCCTTTTCTCCCTCCTTAGTGTCAAACCTCTCATACAACTCATCATACACCATTTCTTTAGCCTTCGCCACCTCTCTCTTCACCTTGCGCCTTATCTCCTTGTACTCTTGTTTACTTTCTGCATCTCTCTGACTATCCCACTTCTTCTTTGCCATCCTCTTCCTCTGTTTACTCTCCTGTATTTCCTCATTCCACCACCAGGTTTCCTTTTCCTCCATCCTCTTTCCAGATGTCATGCCAAGCAACCTTCTTGCTCTCACCCTTACTACATCTGCTGTAGTTTCCCAACTGTCTAGTAACTCTTCACTGCCACCCATTGCCGGTCTCACCTCCTCCCTAAACTCAACCCTGCAGTCTCATTTTTCAGCTTCCACCATTTGACCCTTGGCTCTGCCCTCACTCTCTTCCTCTTCTTATCTCCAGCATCATCCTACAGAACACCATCCTATGCTGCTTAACTACATTTTCCCCTGCTACCACTTTACAGTCTTCAATCTCCTTCAGATCAACTCTTCTGCATAGGATGTAATCTACCTGTGTGCATCTTCCTCCACTCTTGTACGTAACCCTATGTTCCTCCCTCTTCTTAAAATACATATTCACCACAGCCATGTCCATCCTTTTGGCAAAATCCACTATCCTCTGACCTTCTTCATTCCTCTCCTTGACACCATACCTACCCATCACCTCCTCGTCTCCACTATTCCATTCACCAACATGCCCATTGAAATCCACTTCAATCACCACTTTCTGTCCTTTGGGTACACTGTTCATCACTTCATCCAGCTCACTCCAAAAATCTTCTTTCTCACCCATTGTACACCCAACTTTCGGTGCATATCCACTAACAACATTCATCATCACACCTCCAATTTCCAGCTTCATAATCATTACTCTGCCTGACACTCTTTTCACCTCCAAAACACTTTTGACATACTGTTCCTTCAGAATTACTCCTACCCCATTTCTCCTACCATCCACACCATGATAGAACAATTTGAATCCACCTCCAATCCCCCTGGCCTTACTTATGTGTATTCATACTTTTGATAAGGTCCCACATGAGAGGATGGGCATTAAACTAAAAGAAGTGAGCGTTCAGGGCATAGTGTCTAGAGGAGTGCAGAATGGGCTATATGCACACTCTCTTCCGTATTCTGCACCAGCCAGCTGCTGCACTTCCAGTGCTGATATCAAAATGGACCACCTATAACATTTTTCCTCTGATCTTTTCAAGACGTGCCCGGACTTACGGTAAATGATGTAAGTCACATTTTTCAAACCCTGTGCCAAATGTCAGGAGCTATAAAGGAGAAGGCCTTCAAGCTATATGTTTCAAGCTACATCCATAATGGTAAAGGTAAGATCCAGATGTATTAAAAACTTGTGTCTCCTATGAACTTACATGGTTTCTCCCAAACCCCCAGGTTTGAAAGTGGAATGAAAAAATTGTTCCACTCAATTCTGCTACCTTTTTCAACAATCGGCATCCTATCTCAGACCCTGACTTGAGAAAATCCTCTTTTTTAAAATGCTGGCTACAAACTCAGGTATGGGGACTAACTGCAATGCTTTCTCTCCAACTAGTGACAATCCATTTAGATCGGGTTTCTGCATCGGAGGGAAAGGTTTGAACACTAAGTGTTTTGTTGTATTTACTAGAAGCTGAACATAAAGCTACACAACAATGTTCAGCTTTAGAGCTATCTGTACGCTGAAACTTAAACTTCTTTTTTCTCTGAGTTCTTGCCAATAAACAAAAATCAGCTACAGTACAGACAACAGCACTACCATGTGCATATACCCTATTGGCCTAAACACAGAAGGAAGATGGTTATGGTGCAAGAAACCTTATCAGAAATGGCTGACATGAGTGGTGCCTCATTCCTAGGGCTGATGCTATATTTAATATATACATTCATGATATTACAGCTCTATGAACATTATTGAATATTAAGATATATTCTTGATATCATTTTCATAATGAAATGCATTAAAGCATGTATTAAACATGGGGGCGCAGTTGTGCAGTGGTAGCAATGAGCTGGCACCACGTCCAGGTATTGTTCCTGCATCTTGCAAGATGCTTGCTGGGATGTGCACGACCCTCGATGAAATAATTTATTGCAGCAGTACTGTCTCTTTCATATGTACTCACCTCCTATGCCTGTCCTTCCTTTTCTTTCTCCAAGTAACCAATTGCCACATAATAAGCTCTGTAATAAATGTTAAACCAGCTGTAAGCTTAGACTGCTGATTCTTCAAAAGTTTTAAGGAACACTGACAAATCTTCGTAGTACATGTTTAATTATTCCATTCATCTGTCCATCCTGGGTCAGGCAAGTCCCAGCAAGCATACAGCATGAGGCAGGACCATCCCTGGATGGGGCGCCAGCTTATCGCTACCGCTGCACCACTGTGTCCCCACATGTTTAATTATTAGCAGTATACATTATTTAAATTAACAATTTATCTGTACAATGTAATATATATATACTTTAATGCATTTCATCTTAAAAATGATATCAAATATACATCCTAGTATTCTAACAGCACAGAGCTCAACGAGGATAACTCTTGGAAATCTAAATTGACTTAGAAGCCAGTCAACACCCTCTGTAAATACACACTCTCTTCTATTGGATTGAATTGAATTCCTTTATTGTTATTGTATGGTACAATGAGATTCAACATGCAAATCCTCCATAAACTTATTTTCCTATAAAATGATAAAATAACAATAATAATAATACAATAAGAATATACAATATTAAAGCATAAGTACAATAAACATGTACATATAGTGCAGATAGTGCAAATGGTTCATAAGTGTCTCAGGTTGTGAAATATTACAATTGCAATGCAAGTTTACAGTGAGGTAATTGTAATTCTAAGTACAAAGTTCTACTGGGAGCACTTGATGGGTTGATTACGTGCGTTTCTAGCTCTTGGGATGAAACTGTTTCTGAAACTTGAGGTCCATGTAGAAAGGCTCTGAAGCATTTGCTGGATGGGAGAAGTTCAAATAGACTGTGCGCATGGCTGACTGGTACCCCTGCAGATGCTGGTGGGCTGAGGCAGCGTGTGCTATAAATGTCCTCCAGGGCTGGAAGGTGTATCCCAATAATCCTCTTTGCTCTCAACACAATCCACAGTAGAGCTGTTCGATCAGCTGCTGTAGAGCTGTGATTGCACACTCAGATACACTGGTGGTGCACTGAGAATAACAATGCTAAAGCAGCTATGGTATTTCGAATAGTTTGGCCATTCCGTACGCCATTATATTGTAACAGGTTGATTACAATCAGGTGCCTTAAATTTATAAACACTATACGGTTAATTTCAGTGTATTTGAAAAAGCTCATGTCATGGATGTGAAATCTAAAAAAGAAAGGGAAACAATACAGTAACAGTAGCACTGCTTTGACATTGGGTGTCGCCTGTTTGCAAAGCTGAGCAGAAACATGCGTATGCAAGAGGGGGTGCTGCCGTGAGAATGTGTGTGACTTTACGCCAAGTGTAGTTTTTATACATTGCGTGTTGTGAGCGTGGAAATGGGGGTATGCAACATTTTCGTGCATATGCACCATTTATACATGAGGTCCCTGCTCTTTTGAGCGATTGACCAAAGTGGCTGTTTCATTTTAAATTTTGACTGAATACACAGTATGCAATACCATTTGTGCCAAAATGAAATGAATAAAACAGCTATTATGAAATAAATAATTGCATGAAAAGTACAGCCATATACAGTATTATAAAGGAGTCAATAAATTGTGAAAAAAACACATAATTAAATAAAAGACATCTAATTATTATGAAAATTCATCTATTATGAAATACAAAAATCATTATTTTATTATTACTTCAGGTTTTATTTCACAATGGCCTTATTTTTAAAGACCAGTTTTTATGTCACAATTAGACTATAATATTCAGACTTTTCATCATGTCTGGCATTTTTATCTTCTTTATCCCACACATCCAGATAAGGATGATTAGAGATTGTCCTTTTTTGTATCATCTCAACATTCTCATTTCTGCCATATCTAACTTCTTAGAAGTGGAATTGCAGTGAGTGACAGTGTGATGCAGTGATGTCCAGTCCAGAGTTGATTTTTGCCTTGTTCCATTTATGCCTAGGATAGCCACCAGCAGGATTCACTGAAACATGGCAAATAAATGGATGAATTGATGGATAATAGAGAAATCATCTTGATATGAGGAGTTCTGCATCTATGAGGTTCAGGGACTCCTTTCATTTTGCTCTGAGACAGTGCCATTCTAGTGTGTGTTAATGGATGTGCCAAAGTTAATTTAAAGAGCAATAGGAAGAATTGTTTCCCTTTCAATAATTTCACATTGTGAAACACACTCACTTTCAGTTATATTGGGCAAATTCAAAACCTCCTAGTAGTCCAAAATACAAGAATGAAGGATGTCTGAAGGGATATTTAAATTTATATTCTTGTAAGTATTCTGCTTTTCTGTGTCTGCTGGAATTTAACTGACTTTTGTATTCTATAGAAGGTAACTTAACTGGCAGTTTTTTTAAACACTAGATAAATTGTTTAATAATTAATGTGTCATTAACTTTATAATTAGCTTGTGTCTTTTGGGATCTTTTAGTGCTAATTTTGAAACATTTATTTTCTCTTTTTATCACTAATCTGAAGTACTGGCCAAATGACCCAATCTTTATGATCCAATCAACTGAACCACAAGCCATTGCTGGCTAATTACTTTCATCTGTGATAATGCTATTGTTACATATAAATAGAGACATTAACTTGTTTCTTACCTTTGTTGGCTGCAACGGTTCTCTTCCAAGTGTCAATGTGTGAAAGCAGCTGGCAGACACTGCTGTGGTGCATTCTCTTTTATGGAGTGAGCCTCAAATAAACAGGTCTCTCCCGAGGAAAGCGATGGATGATGTCCTCTGAGTACCAGAGCATCGGAAAGAGCAAAGACACATAACAACACCACAGGGATATCCCAAAAGTGCGATTAATGTCAAAGAAATGTTCAGCTAATTATAAAATGAACCAAATTTGAGCTGTCTTACAGGTAACAAGAAGATTACAGGTATTTGTAAGATGTTTTCTTAAACTGTTGAAAATTAAAGCAACATAACAAAATTAAAAAAACAAACATTAAACACTATTACTATACTGAAAAGGAACGATGGTAAGAGACTCAATGTTTCAATTGAATGTTCTGATGTCCAGATTGGGTCTGTTACCTTCTTTGTTTTTCATGATATGAATTTTCTTTAGCTTTGTTTTTCATTTATAGATGCATGCTGACACAACCATTCACCAATGATGTAATTAGACCATCCTTTTCAGGCTGCATAGGCTCTCACTGGAATTAGTGAGTTCATAAAATAAATGGATGGATGAAATATATCAATAGATATTGTCACACATGTGCACCATCCAAGCTCTTCCCAGGTTTGCAATACCACCGCGAGCTGAGAGGGGGCACTGCTGTGAGCAAGGGGGCTGATCGCACCCCTAGAGGATACGGACGCTCCTCTAAAAAACGCTGAAAGACTGCCTTCACATTGCTCACTTACTTGCTGGGCTTACTTGCGGCTCTGTTGCGCGATATGCTTCCCGCACGGTACTTCGCATACTTAAAGCCCTAATAGCACCTATTGGTTTTTGGATTGATTGCTTTTCTCTCTCTCTCTCTCTGACATTCTCTGCTCCTGATGTGCACTCCTTTGAAGAGGAAGATATGTTTGCATTCTTTTAATTGTGAGATAGAACTGTCATCTCTGTCTTGTCATGGAGCACGTTTAAACTTTTGAAAAAGAGACAAATGTTCGTTTGCAGTGTTTGAATGAAGTTCCTGTCTCTACAACCTCCTGTGTTTCTGTGCAAATCTGTGACCCAAGCGTGACACTGCCATTAACAGTCTTGTCATTTTCTTCCTTCACAGCCTTGAGGACAACTGACCCTGCCCCTTCCAGTTCTGGGGCCTCATGTATAAATGGTGCGTACGCGCAGAAATTTTGCGTACGAACGTTTCCACGCTCAAATCGCGATGTATAAAACCTAAACTTGGCGTAAAGCCACGCACATTTCCATGGTACCTCATACCTTGGCGTATGCAATTTCTCTGCTCGGTTTTGCAGACTGGCGGCACCCAGCGTCTAAGCAGTGCTACTGTTCCTGTGTGGTTACCATTTCTTTCTTAGACCCACATTCCTGACGTGGCTTTATAAATACACAGAAATTACCTGCATATTGTTTATTAGTGTAATGCATCTGATTGTAATTAACCTGTAGCAATATAATGGTCCAGGGAATAGCCATAGTATTCCAAATACCATAACTGCTTTAGCGTTGTTACGCTCACTGCATCTTGTTCTTCTTTCAGCTGCTCCCGTTAAGGGTTGCCACAGCGGATCATCTTTTTCCATATTACTCTCACTACACTGAGTATTTATATCACTGTATCTGAGTGGGGAATCACAGCAGCAGCTGATCGGAAAGAGAATTATCGGTATACAGTTTCAAGCACACACTACCTCAACCACGGCAAAACGCGTCAAAGTCTTTCCTGTATGGACCTCGCGTTTCAGAAACAGTTTCATCCCAAGAACTATAAACGCACTCAATCAAGTGCTCCTTGTAGAACTGTTTGTACTTATAAGTACAATTACCCCACTGTAAACTTGCACTACAGTTATAATATTGCACAACCTGCGCCACTTTATAAAGCGCGTATGATGACGATATCATTTTTAAGATGAAATGCAGCAAAATATGTTTGCTTATAGTATACAGATAAAACTTTAACTTCATTTAAATAATCTGTATTGTTAATAATTAAACATGTGAGGACACGGTGCCGCAGCGCTAGCTAGTTCATGGATAGCTCCTGCCTTGCCCTTTATTATTGCTGGTGCTGACGCAACACTGGAAGGATAGACGGATAGAATAATTAAACATGTACTATGAAGATATTTCAATGTTCCTTACAAGTTTTGAAGAATCGGCGTTCTAAGCTTACAGATGGCTTAACGTTTATTACAGAGCTGATTGTGTGGCGATTGGGTATTTGGAGAAAGAAAAGTAAGGACAAGAATTGGAGGTTAGTACGTTTGAAAGAGACAGTACTTCTGTAATAAATTATTTCATCGAAGGTCGCACACGGTGCAGCAAGCCTCTTGCGTGAGATATGAACAATCACTGTGCCACCGTGTTCCCATGTTTAATAACATGCTTTCATTCCTATCATCATGAAAAAGATATCACGTATACATGTAATATCACGAATGTAATGGATTCTGTGTCCTGTCGGAGAAAGAGCAAGAACGGAAGCACGTAGTGATTCACACACATAGAGCACATAGAAGATCAAACACAGAACAAAGCATTTAACGTGCTACTTGAGAAACTAGTAAAATAAACGATTTTAAGATGAAGTTTATGATGTTCTACTTTAATGACAAAATAAAATATGTGATTAAAGTGGAAATTTCGAGATTAAAGTTGACATTTCATGCTTTTTTCCCACTGGGTGCCTATTTTTTTTCTCTGTACCCTAATAAGCTTTCATATGACACTCAGACGGTCCGCTGCGAGTCGCCTTTTCATGCCGACTTTGATATGTGACTTCTTTTTTATTTCAGGCACTGTGCGACTTTGTGAACTTGAGCTTTCGAGTTTCTCCGACACTATGTCACTCGATCAACTTTCTTTTGTTGATCATACCACTGTTTAAACCAACAAATAGTACGTTTTTCCTTTGCCTCCACTTGGTATTCGCTGAAATTCTTATATTTTCCCCCGTGCTTTTCCCATTATCTTTTCACAGAAGGCTATTTATATCGATTTGCATATTCAAAGAGGCATAATTCTGGGAGGAGTTGGGGCGGGACAGAAGGCGCGTGCGTTACTTTTCACGCTGATCAGGATTTATGTAGTGGAAGAACGTGAAAGTTTGTGTATGCACAGATTCCTGCATCTGGATTTTTCTGTGCGTACGCACATTTTTGCTTTTGTGCTTACGCCATGCTATAGTGTGAGTTCTACGCACTGCATTATACATGAAGCCCCTGGAGCTTTAAAAGGATGACTGTGAAGAAGAGGGTGTCATTGTTCAAGGAGACGATCTTGAGAGAGGATCATTGACATAAAGAGCAGAATCAAACAAATAGAGGCCACAAATATTCATGGCATTTGTTTTGATTATCATTTTCACATCATCAGGTGTTATTTTTTTGTTTTGAATTTGTTATTAAAAGGGGAGGGCCATGTTGGTACCCCAAACTACTCCTGTTTTGTTGACCCTTCTTTTGAATTTTCAATTAACTTAACATGTGGATAGTTGCCAAGGAAAAATGGAAAAGAAACACTACTAGGTTTTCTATATTAAATAACTTCTGGAGAACAGTGGAATAAAGCACCAAATGAACTAATAGTAAACTAACAAATCGGAAGTGGCCTCCTCTAGACTTTCTCATATATTCATATATAGGGATGGATATTTGAGGAGTAAAGCGCAAGACAATAATTATATTTTTATATTATGTACATTAAAGAACCATCAACAACAAATCAAATCAAATTAATAATGTATTGAACAATAATTATAAAAGTAAAGTAGAATAAATCGGACTGTGCAGCTGCATGAATAAAAGGTAAAGTACCACTTCCGGTTAGCGGAAATAGCCCAAAAGTAAAAAAAAGGAATCTACATTTTGTACCTAATATTGGTTGACTTAAGTGAAAGCGTACTCAAGTTATCATGTTATAACACACACACACACACACACACACACACACACACACACACACACACACACACACACATAAGACAGACACACAGGCATAATTCCAAAAATAGTATTTTCATACTCAGGGAGGTCTAAAACGTCGAAATTCATCAAAATCTCAAACTGGAATTCTTGGAGGATTCCAATACTTTCCCTACGAGAAAGTCAGGGAGGTCTTAAACATCAAGATTTATCAAAATCTCAACATCACATTTTTGGACAATTACAGCACTTTCCATATACTTCATATACGAGAAAGTAAAAACTGAACTGAGACTCTTATTGGAAAAAGTCCTAATGAAAAGCAAACATCTCCTCCATTCTTGCCCAAATTAAACGTACACACCTGACTTACTGTCCACTAGCAAATTGGCTAAAATTTTTGTAGATTCTCAAAATACAGGGAAGAACCAAAAGTTGCACTAAGCAAATAAAGAAGTAAATGAATACGCTATGTAAGCACTGTCAAGGTAATACTGAAACAGAAAAACAATTTGTAGTCAAACACAGTATGTTTCTCCGTTTCAAGGCAGACATGTTCGCAGATTCACCAGAGCTTCTCAATGGGAGATTTTTAAATTTCAAAAATGTGTACATCATGCTGTTTTCGAGATATCTCAGCAAAAATGCCAAATTTCAACATCTGAGAGCCAAAGTGTTTGATGTTGACAGACAGACGTGGCTACCACAGTGGGTGATTTTCACATTATATTTACTATACCTAAAAAGAGTGTCATGTGTTTGCTCAAGTGACAATCCATGTATTCTTCTGTTTATAATTCATTTTCTGAATACACTAGTCCAGTTTAAGGACTGCAGGACTTAATCTGCTTTAATCTGTTATTATCATTCAATAATACTGAGATCAAAATGACTAAGTCACTGTGTGTCCCTGAGTGACACTTTGTATTTATGAGGTCTACAAATAGCAAATAAAGACACATTTAAATTTGAATTTAAAATTAAATGACTAACTAAATAAATAATGGAAATTTAAATAAATCTAATGCACGTATAAAGTTAATTTCCTTATGAAATGTCACATTTCATTATCTTGGGGTGTTGTAATGTAATAATGATTGTTCACACTGTGCTTGTACTGTTCTCTGTGGGGTGGATTTCTCCGTTCAACATGACCAGAGAACCTGACTTTCGTTTTAGCGGTGATGACCCTAATGGAACATACTGAAGTGTAAAAGTTTGAAAAGAAAATCCTTACATCAGAAATCATAGGTGCCACCCTCTGCATGGTCAGGGAATATACCCAGATGATATTGTTAGTGCCAAAGAAGACAACATATAAGATGACCAAGGTGACCACTGCCCTTGAAGCTTTGGTCTCTGCTCTCTCTCCCTTTTGGCTGTGAATCTGAACTGTAGATGCTCTTTACTTTTGACCATGTTTGTACAGAGGTATAAGAATGTATTCACTCATGCTGGTTTATTAACACTATGAACAAAAGGTGTCTGGACATGACCCCAAAAGCAACCAAGAGATGTGAAAAACTCTCCTTATGTAAAGCAAAAAAGTACTCTAAATTGAATGTGTATGGAGGAATGGTAATTTTAATGAGGCTGGAAACAGCATTAAGGATAGGTGATACACTTGTGGCGTAGTAAAGCAAATATAGGAATACAATGATGTACAGCAGATACCGAGGGATTCTCATCTTTAGTATACTGTAGATGTGGCAGGTGTCATGACTACTGCCTGGTAGACGCAAAGTAGGCAAGTGAGGCTTATGGAGAGACCCTGGAAGGTGCAGGACCAGAAGATGGTGATTTTACAGCTAATACTGTATCTTCAAAGATATACGGATAGCCCAAGGTGGGTTGCTTCTGTGAGATGATACAAGTAAAGGCTACGTAGCATCAGGTTGGCAAAGGCCAGATGGCAAAGAATTATGTCAGGTGTTAGAAGTTTGGCCTCAATTCAATAGGTATGCCAGAAGGTGCAGCAGATGAGCAAAATTGTCTGGAATGCTGATAATTATCAGTACAAGGAAGCTGGATGCTTTGATGACACCTCTAGTGTCCATAACTTCTCACCGTCAAGACCTAGGAGCAAGAATTAAGAGGTGGGGCTAGGGTAGATGCTTTAATGTACATTTTAAACAAATATTATGAAATATTCTTAACTTGGAGAATTCTCTGATTAATTTTGCATAATAATAACAAAGTATGACAGGTTTTTGATAGTAGGCAGTTCCAAGTTTCATGTAGGTAATCAGTGTGACTCCCAGAGCAAAAGAGATGTTAACCTTCTGCATTCTTTTGATCTTAACATGACATCCAGTCATCACACAGGGGAGGTCACATTAGATTTGTTTATTCATAACATAGGTGTAACTCAGATCATAGACTTCAACATAACAGATCATTACTGTATTTTCTTTAACAAAGAAATATCTGTCACTAGAACAAATTAGAAGTGCATTGTTAAAACATGCTGTTTTAATGTCAGCTGCTTATAAATTTGGCTAAAATTCCCAATAGTCAGTTTGATGTTACTACTTCTTCTAATACAACCAGTAATATTAATAGAAAGGTGGAAAATGTTAAACTAATGGCCATAGCTGACATAGTATCCCTTAATGAACAAGTTAAGACATTTTCTGCTCTTAAAGTATAATGAAAAGAGCCAATCAATCCATTAAGCCATATAGGTGACTTCCTAGGGTGCTATCATCAGAGGGGTGCCATTTTTGAAAGTTTTGGACACTGAGGGGAACCCCAATCATCGAACTCTGATGATACTGGGTGGGCTCTATTACCCGCTGAGTGTCTGCTCTGAAAGCAAAAGTGCACACACTGTGTATACCAAGGGGCATGTGCTTCTTAAAGTCTGTGGTATTTACACAAAGGAGTGTCATTTGTGCTACTGAAGGGGTCTGCACTCCAGACATCGAGGGAAATCACAAAGTCAAATATCACCAGATTGTCAAAGTCTAATAATACTGACTACACACTATGGAAAAAGAGGGTAGATGGCTGTCCATCCCGCCAAGAGCTCTCAATGGGCTTCAACCAGCAGTGGTTGTAAGGCCGAGTAAAACTGGAGGAAAATTAACAGACCACTGTAAAATTGTGAGGGCTGAGACAACTGAGCAGTTCTACTTAAGTAACAGTTCTACTTTTCCAAACTTATAAATGACAAATCAGGAAATCTGTGACTATTTTTAAAATATGATCATCTCTTAACCCCAGCCTCATCAATGTTATGCATTTTACAAGATTCAGAGGCTAATGGCGGGCCCTTATCAGCATTTGTTTAAAGAAAAAATAAATAACATAAGATGTTAAAAAGTACAAACCTCAAAAACCAACCTTGTTGAACAACACATGCGCAACACAGTGAATGAATCCCCTTTACAGATAAAGCCCTGCTCAAGAAAAATAACCTTGACTGCTCTGTTTTGGACAATCTCTAACTTTTTTTTTTGTTAAGTAAGACTCTAGAAAAAGTTATTAATTTAATAAAAATCTACTCTGAATAAGTATGAGTCAGGATTTAAATCACACCATAGCAGAGAAATTGCTTTGGCTAAAGTTCTTAGTGACTTACAGCATGAAATTAATAAACACCTTGGGCCTCATGTATAAATGGTGTATACACACAAAAATGTTGTGTACGCCAATTTCCACACAAACTTTGAGATGCGTAAAAACTAAACTTGCCATAAAACCATGTACATTTTCACGGTAGCCCCCTCCCTTATGTACGCAAGTTTCTGCTTGGTTTTGCAAACTGGCGGCACCCAGCTTCAAAGCAGTGCTACTGTTTCTGTGTCATTTCCCTTTCTTTTTCAGATTTGCATCCGTGATGTAGGATTTATCAAATACACAGAAATTAATTGCATTATTGTTTATAAATTGAAGGCACTTGATTGTAATCAGTCTGTAACAATATAATGGTGCACAGAATGGCCAAACTATTCCAAATACCATGGCTGCTTTAGCATTGTTAGAAGACTTCACAAATGGAAAAATCAGACGAGAGCACATATTTAGATATCATACTGATTTCTTGCCACACAAGGATGACCGGCTTCTAAGTCGATTTTAATTTCTAAGAGCTATCCTCAAGGAGCTGTGTGCTGAACTGCTGCCGGGTTTACAAAGGCAGACTTTGAGGAATTGTGCTCTACCTGTTCCTTTGCAAGGTCTGTCCACCCTTGGGTTTTTAACCACAGGAGCTTTTAAGCGTGAACTAGCTGACCGATCAGGTATTTCTCAATTATCACTGAGTCACCCCATGCCAGCCATTTGGGATGGTATTATCTGCTTGTTATCCAAATATTTTAAATTTCCATACACTGTGGTCGAGAAAGCAAACATCAAAGCGCAATTCACATCAACATCTGGTTTTCCAAATGTAATCGGAGCAATTGACTGCATACACATTGCTATAAAGGCGCCATCACAGAATGAATATGCTAATGTAAATAGAAAATATTTCCATTCTATTAATGTGCAAATTATCTGTGATATGAAAATGTGTCTCATTAATGTTGTCACAAGATAGCCTGGCTCAACTCAACTGATTCATTCATCCTGAGAAATAGTAGTGTTGGGTAAAAACTTGAAAATGGTGTTGTGCATGATGGCTGGCTATTTGGTAAGGTAAAATTTTCACTTTGGTCAAATTTGTAAATTATCTGTATGATGTAACTGTATAACATGATGACTTAGGTGACAGCGTGCACCCTCTGAAGATGTGGCTTATCACCCCACTCACCAACTCACTGACTGAACAAGAGCAACTTTATAATGACCTCCACTCTTGGGCTCGGGTTGTCGTAGAACGTACTATAGGGCAGGTTAAGGGTCGTTGGTGCTGCCTGGATCACACTAGTGGAGTGCTGCTCTATAGTCCTCAGAAAGTGTGTCGCATTGTGCGAGCATGTAATGTGCTGCATAATGTGGCACACAATTGTATGATGAACTCACCAACTGATCAGCCAAATCGGACATCGCTACAACTTCAATTTAATGTAATTAGCAGAATGTAAAGATACATAAGCAGGTGCAGCATTTATTTTTTAAACCTTTCATTTGATTTCATTTGATTTGATTCCGTAGTTCATTGGCTGCATTCCATAGTTCATTGGCTACATCTCTTACAGCATCCACTAATGCATTTTGTGATTCCAGAACAACATTTGTCACCACACAGCCAGATATTCACCCAGCGGTTCCCAAGGCAGGGGTGTGCAAACAGCCAGTGCCTAACGATGTGCTTGGCACAGCAGCAGCACCATCATGTTTGCTTGGAGTCATGGGGTTCAGCTATTGTAATATTGTCTGGAACAGAATAAACATTCATTAATACTGCTTCTGCTGCCTGCTTGATTGTCATTAGAACATTAGAACAATCCAGATGAGAACAGGCCATTCAGCCCAACAAAGCTCGCCAGTCCTATCCACTTATTCTTCCAAAAAAACATCAAGTTGAGTTTTGAAAGTCCCTAAAGTCTTACTGTCTACCACACTACTAGGTAGCTCATTCCAAGTGCCTATCATTCTTTGTGTAAAGAAAAACTTCATAATGTTTGTGTGAAATTTACCCTTAACAAGTTTCCAACTGTGTCCCTGTGTTCTTGATGAACTCATTTTAAAATAACAGTCTCGATTCACTGTACTAATTCATTTCATAATTTTAAACACTTCAATCATGTCACTTCTTAATCTTCTTTTGCTTAAACTGTAAAGGCTCTGCTCTTTTCATCTTTCCTCATAATTCAATCCCTGTAGCCCTGGAATCAGCCTAGTCACTCTTCTCTGGACCTTTTCTAGTGCTGCTGTGTCCTTTTTGTGGCCTGGAAACCAAAACTGCACACAGTACTCCAGATGAGGCCTCATCAGTGCGTTAAAAAGCTTGAGCAGAACCTCCTTCGACCTGTACTCCACACATCAAGGTGCTATATAACCTAACATTCTATTTGCCTTCTTAATGGCTTCTGAACACTGTCTGGAAGTCCACTATGACTCTTAAATCCTCCTCATAAAGGTATACAGTAATCCCTCACCACTTCGCGGTTCACTTTTCGCGGATTCACGACTTCGCGGATTTTATATGTAAGCATATTTAAATATATAACGCAGATTTTTCGCTTCTTCGCGGGTTTCTGCGGACAATTAGTCTTTTTACTTCTGATAGTTGCTTCCTCAGTTGGTTTGCCCAGTTCATTTCATACAAGAGATGCTATTGGCGGATGGCTGAGAAGCTACCCAATCAGAGCACGCAGTTAAGTTCCTGTGTGCTGCTGATTGGCTCAGCGACGCAGTGCTGCATTAACCAGGAAGTCTCATCTCATCTCACTCATTCAACATTAACGTGCTCTTTATACTGCATTCAGGGGATCATCACTTTCATCGTCATCATTTTTACTGCGCAGCATATTCATCACGTTATATATAGCTACGTGTACTTCGCTATACAGTAAGTGTAAACTTATCTACCGATTTCATATTGCTTAGCAGTTGTCCCTGTTATTAATAGAGTAAAGGTGGGTTGTAAACAATACAGGGAGGGTTTAAAAATGTCCAAATACACGTTAAATAATTAAATAAATATGGTGTCCCTACTTCGCGGAAATTCAGTTATCGCGGTCGGCCTTGGAACCTATCTCCCGCGATAAGTGAGGGATTACTGTACTCTCGATTTTCAGACAGCCCACTGTTTATTCAAACCTAACATTTTTACTTCCTGTTCAAACCTAACATTTTTTACTTCCTAACCTAACATTTTTACTTCCTGTCTTATTAAACATGAAAATTATTTACACGAGTATGGATAATGGTTAGCGAAAAACAAAATTCACCTTCACCCATGGTGATGTCAGAATCTCTCTCACCTGCTGGTAAAATACCAATTATTCGCTGCAACTTTTTTCCACATGCTTTTGCCATTGTCTTTTAACAAAACACTGAATGGAAGGGGCTATTTATATTGATTTGCGTATTCAAATATGCAAAATTCTGGGAGGAGTTAGGGTGTGGCTGTAGGAGCATGCACATGCGTTAAATTTCACGTTCATTGGGATTTATAAAGGGGAAGTGCATGGAACTTGGAGCATGCACAGTTTTATACATCTAGTTTTTGTTATGCATACGCACATGTTTGTTTTTGTCCATACACTATGTTTTAGTGTGAATTCTACACACTGTGCTATACATGAGGCCCCTTATCTAGTCTTGTTCTCTTAGCATTTGATACTATAGGTCATTTCCAATAACTGCTTTATTCATTGGGGCATTCTTCCTAGCAGCAGTTAGTTTTAATCTTTTATTGTAGATCCATGATTTGTATATTTTGTGTCTTAGGGTCTGATGTTATTCTTAATCGACATGTTTCTGGTAGACTGCTTTATTTCAAAACACAAATGAACTGCCACAGCTATGCTGACGATACACAGGTGATCTATAGCTTCAACGCTGAGCCTGTAAAATATCTGATCCAGTGTCTTACAAGTATTACAGAATGGATGAGTAGCCATTCTTTAGACTAGTAAAAAAGAAATGTTACTTATTGACAAGGAAAAAATGAGTACCTTAGAAATAAATTTGAGAAGTAGGCTTTATAGGAACTTGTTCAACAGATGGAGCGCTGGTGAAGAAAAGAAGTAAAGGCATAGGAGGCATGCTGAGAGAGTTGCCTTCAAAGACAGAAAATATAAAACCTCAAAAATAATCTAGGAGCAGGCTTTTTCTGGAATGTGCTTGAGAAAGCATAGACATTCACATGCACGCAAATACTGAGGAAAGGTTCTGAAAGTACAAGTAGGGCAAGAGAGAGCAAATATTTTTTTTTAGTTATTCTATTACCAGTCTTCAACAGGTTGCGTGGCTGGTATAGCATAAAGCTACACAACATCCAAACATGAATGCCATGAATGTGTAAATAGCAATAAATAGTTGTCTCACTCGTTAGGATTTTGAACTCTTAATTTGTTATTTTAGTCTTAAACAGCTGCATTCATTGTTTTTAATTACTGCTTATTATTAATAAGATGAAAATGACAAAGGATCCAGAGGTTCTCCATCTCACTTGCTTCTGTGTGTATTCATCACACACTTTTTGATTTATTAAAATACTTAGAAATGGAAGACACAAACAAAAACCTGCAGCTAACCCCACTAAGGCTACCTTCCAGCTGGATACACTGAACACAGTCAGAAATGGATAAATTGATTGATAACAGAGAGAACATCACAAAAATGATTTTCTACCACAGTGAGTTCCACTTTTATGAGTTTCAAGAATTTCTTCCATCCTGTACTGACGACGGTGCCCCTCTGCTGTAAATCAATGGATATGTTAAAATTAATCTGGAGAGCATTAGTACGGATTGTATCCTGCATACAAATTCACTCATTCTGGGCATATTCTGAGTTGCCAGATAATTTAACAGGCTTAACCTACAAAAAATCCATCCTTCTATCCTGTTCTCCAAACCCACTTCTCAGGGTTTAAACTGCATAATATACAATTGAAATGATTTATTCAGATGACGTCAGCTGATTGTTGAATTATATTTTGATAACATGGCTCAGATGTTGGTTTGCAAAGTGGAAATCTGTTTGATTCGCTGTTTGTCCCTGAGTAATTCTCTGAACTTGTGAGGCCTCCAGATTATTGAGTCAGTGTCATTTTATTTCCAACTAATTTCTAATGAAAAGGTCAGCTAAATAAATGTAATTTTAAATACATCTATTACTCATATAAGGTTAATTTCATTGTAATGAGTCATGTAGTCTTATCCTGGGACTGTGAATGAGACAGTAATTGTTCACATTGTACATGTGTTTCTCCCTGTGGTCTGGACTTCTCTCTTCATTTTGACCAGTTTTAATTTCCTCTGGACTTTTGGATTAGTAGTGATGACCACAATGGGACACACTGAAGTGTAAAGGGTTGCAAAGAAGACCCGGATATCAGAAATAAGAGGTGCCACCCTCAAGATGGTAATGGAGTACACCCAGATAATGTTATCAATGCCAAAAAATACAACATATAAAACAACCAAGGTGACCACTGCCCCAGAAGCCTTGGTCTCTGCTCTTCGACCCTTATGGCTATGATCTGAACTGCGGATCTTCTTTACTTTTTGACTGTGTTGGTACAGAAGTCTTAGGATATAGCCACTCATAACAATCATTAGCACTATGAACACAAGGTCTCTTGCCATGACACCAAAACCTACAGACATATATGAAGAATATTCCTTATATAACATAAAACAGTAGTCTAAATTCATGGTGTATGGAGGAATGGTGTTGTTAAACAGACTGGAAACAGCATAAAGGATAGATGAAACACTTGTAGAATAGTAGAGCAGGTAGAGAAATAAAATGATGTACAGCAGAAACTGGGGGATTTTCATCTTCAGAGGGGCAAGTTTTGAGGTAGCAGGTGAGATGGCTACAGCCTGGTAGACACAAAGCAGACAAGTGAGGCTGACAGAGAGCCCTCGGAAGCCACGGAAGCACAAAAGTGAAATTTTGCAGCCAATATCATCAAAGAAGTTCACATAGCCCAAGGCGGCTAAAGTCTGTGGGATACTACGAGTGAAGGCTACCATGAGGTTGGCAAAGGCCAGATGGCACAGAATGATGTCAGCCGTTAGGAGCTTGGCCTCGATCAGGTAGCTGTGCAGAAAGGCACAGCAGACTAGAAGATTGGCTGGAACGCTTATGATTGTCAGGATAAGGAAACTGGAAGCTTTGATGACACCTCTATTGTCCATAACTTTTCACTATAAAGACCTAGGAGAAAGAAATTAGAAAAGGGGGTTAAGGAATTTGTTTAAAAATATGTTTTACTCCAAAAATTATAGCATGTTCTTTACTCAGATTAGATACAGGGAAAGAATATCAGGTAGTCAAGTTAAAAGCAGCCCCTTGAATTGAACACATGAGCACTGTGGTGTCACGGTAGTTGGAGTGGTTAAGGAATGGGCTAAAATTCCTGCTATGGTCTCTGATAGGTCTGTCCCTGAGTCTGTGTGAGTTTTCTGAATGCACTCCAGGAGTTTTCTTCTGAGAACCCAGAGTCATGCAGGTTAGGTTAATGGCCTAATGTGGTTGTGAGGGAGACCTGTGATGGACTGACATCCTGTCTGAAATTGTTTCCTCCCTAACATTCACTGCTGCTGTAATAAGCTCCCACTTTAGGATCCTAAACTGGATTATGGAGCTTCCATTCTGGATGAATGAATATGAGGTGTCAAGCTATGTTGGGCTGGTCTGTGATCATCACCTCTTGTGATCTCAACAGCATTTAGGCTTTACTGTACCATAAAAATAACTGGTACTGTCAAATATGTATTGTTCTAGGCATCTGCAGAACATGAAGATTTATGTTGTGGAAGAAAACAACAGGCTTAATAATTTAACTCACAGAATCAATGAGTTATGTATAATTCTACATGCAAAATTAGAGCCAATGAACAGAACAGCATATGCCAAGGTGTCTGCCTTTCCTCTAAGTACCATCACTTTTATATGTTCTTCACCATCACGTGATGCCACAGTGGCATGATTCCATCAAAGTCCATTACACATGAAGCAAGCATCTTGTGCCCCAAGTGTAGCTGAAGAAGAGCAATTAGAACAAAGGGAGGTTAACTAGATCAAGCAATATTATGAGAATAACAATAATCCCTATAATAAACACAAGAAACAAAAGATTTTTATCCACTCAGGTATCCATGTCATCCAGTCTGTCAGCCAATGGAACAGTTTATGCAGTTCTTCTGTTACAGAAAGCATATGGCTCACAATAGATGTAATTAATATCAGTGGAAGTGTTGGGTACATTAGTGCAACTCTGGCTTCCAACCACAGCACACATTCCTCCATTAATGAAAGTACCATGTCCAAAACCATCCTGTTCTGAAGAGCAACAGTACGCATAGCAACCAATTCAGCCGACACCTCACTGACTCCTTCTGCAGTCCAATTGGTGACAGTCTTTTGGACTTGGGCTAGCGCTTTAATTTGCAGCCCATATGCAGCACCAGTGACCCCCAGGAAGAAGGAACCTAGAATCAGAATCCGTTCTGGAACTGGGAGTTAACCCCTCCACTGCTCTGGAGAAGTTCTATGGGTAAATATTACTGGTAGATAAGAGTTAAGAAGGGTACATGGGTACATGGGACAGATCATAGGTAAGACAGCAAGAGCCACACCATCCCATTGGTAACTAGGGATAAGCATTTTGATCACAAATAAAAAAGGTCCCATTAAGAAATGTTGATACACATCCGTGTTGATGTGGAAGTCCCAAAATTAAACTGCTGAGTGTTTTTTAGTGATGGATGGCTTTTCTGCAAGAATAAATCAGTTGGATGAAGAAGCACTTTCGAAACAGAATCAGAAATACATACACAACTGAAACTTGCAAAGGGTTTAGGCGTTGATGCAGTGGGTTGTGAAACTAAGAAATGAGGTGCTGTTGGACTAGTGGATCGAACTTCAGGACGTTAAAAGGAAGGTTCATAATGAATGAAAAAAAAATTGAATATTACCTTCAGTCTCTAGTAGGGTAGCTATTTTTGGTTTATCATCAAGGCTTAAATCAAAATTAAATGTCACCACCCACCAACATGGGTAAATAGATAGACATAGTAAAGAGTAGGTTTAGCAGGGGGCCAAAAGTTTATAAACCTCCGGGACTACGCCTAAAAGTGGTTGAAGAGAATGTTATAGAGAAGTTTCCCTCAAAATAATATGCATGGAGAATACCTGAAAGGATAGAAGGTTGTAACGGGACAGGAAACAAAGACACCCTTGAGTGGGATGAGTGTGGAAAAGCAGCACGGGCCCAACAATTGTTGGATTCTATAGAATGAGGCCAATATCGGGAAGGAGCTAAAAATGTGTTATGTTCATTAGGACCATGTAAATGTTCATGGTGATTTGGCTGCTTAATGTGTACTACTAAATCTATGGATTAAATATATCATGTTCACATTTAGCTACATCTTTGGTAGTTACTCAGTAAAAGTAATCCATCACAAATTACTAAAGACTGCTCGCAAACTGTGATGGGATTGCTTTACTTATTACTTCCTGGAAAGAGCAATCGCATTACTAATTACTTATATGGTACTCTCTAAAGCCATGCAAAGATGTATCATTTGGAAAGCACAAGGGTGATACTCACATGCGCATTGAGCATTTTAATAAGGAGGAAGTACCGTATATACTCGCGGATAAGTTCTGCCACGGATAACTCTTGACTTGATTTTATTGTATAATTCCTGGTATTTTATAATGTCGGTCAACTAAGTCGAATGTGGAAAACTCACGCTTTTGGTCCAAGAGATTATGATATGTTAACACCCACCTGAGAGAGTTACCACAGAGCACACAGACTTTCTTTTCTATGTGGGTGCAGCAATGTGCTGTATCAGCGTGTGCTCCTAACCTCTCTCTCTCTATTGTGCCTACGTGACCACACGGTAATACCTGCACTATTCTGAAGTGACATTTGCACTGTTTTGTGGTTTTTGTATCTCACACCCTCATACACCTTTATTGTAAGAGCATCCCTTATCTACAATGGAGCGTTTGATCAGAAGAAAATATGAAGCTGGGTTTAAATTAAACATCGTTGGTAACTGTGCTACTGCAACAAAATTTGATGCGTCAGAGAAACTGATGTGAGACTGGAGGAGGCAAGAAGATGTAAAAAAAAAAAAATTAAGTGTCGCATTTTTTAACGGGCTTATAAGTCGGGTCTGATTTTATGATTGATTTTTCGGGTTTCAAGACCCAAGCTATACATGAGTATATACGGTAACCAAAAACAGTGCAAGTAAATTCAGCAGTTAAACTTGTAAAGAACTTGACTAACATTATCACTGTGTCATTTCAAATGTCTGAATTAGCAAGTAGAGGTCTTTAATTCACAAAAAGAATTCTTAATAAGAAAAGTCTTAAAAAAAAACAGACTTAACAAATCAAATACCTGCAAATATGGAGTCAGTAAACAGTAAAAATATTGCTAGTGTAGCAGCCAGCAGTCAAGTGTATTTATTGATCGGTTGGGGCTGGCTACCTGCAGTATTTTATTTTTTAGCACAATAAGTAAGCCTGTGTCTCTGTGTCTCTCTCATTTCACTGCTCTTTACACTGTCAGAAAAGCACTTACTGCTCAAAAAGAAAGCATTACATTTTGCCAATAACTATGTGCACTGGGGCAATTTGTGGCTGAGTATGAAGAAGTCTGGTCCTCAGCTGGAAAAGGAAAAGTTGTCCTTTCTAGAAGTACCATTTATAAACGTTTTCAAGAATTTGAGCATGCCAATAAACAAAAAAAATGTGTACAGCAAAAAAAAAAAAAATCTGGCATACGCATATTTCTACTCAATTCACCTTTACAAATCACAATCATCTTGTGATTTATGAATACACCGCAAACTCTGCTCAGCTGCCACCATGAAACAATCATATATGGGCTATTCTAATGAAGCTTGTACATATTGTCAAGCTTGGGTCACAAAGTTACACAGGAGAGCAGAGAAGGTTTTCTGAGGAGTAAAAACTTTATTGTTGTACTGGCAGATATAAACACAAAACCCTTTCAAAGGTGGTCTGCGCTCACAGGAAACAGTGTGATGGCTCGGCCCTCGACTCCTGGTCAAAAGAACACAAAGACATCCTCCTCAAGCAGGTACAGTAGCTCGGGAGCTGTGACCGGAGCAGAGGGGGTCTGGGAAAGAGAGGACAGGAGAGTGAGACATAAGTCCTCATGAGGCAAGCCTGCAGCTGATTCCGCACAGAGGAGGGGGAAGAGTGTGCAAGAGTGTGTTTATTTCCCATTAAAACACTGTTTAAGAGGGAGTTTCTGAAGAGCGGCCACATTCTCAAGCAGCGGTGGTCACAATATGCAACCACGATGCTGCATTACTTCATTGGCTGGTAGGGCAGCCTCTCAACTGATGCATCTGGCCACTGCCAGTTGCATTTGAGGAGTACCCTTGGTGCTCTCTGCATGGCATTGAAGTGCCTATCCTCCATGCTTTGGGGTTGAGGAAAGGCGGAAGGTGCATTGTGCCAACATATGAGCGAGTAGCCACTATCAACTGACACATGTGATGACATGATTGCTGTTACAATGAATAGGTCATAGGAAGCACTAAGGGTTCAGCCAGTTACAGCACCAAAAAGCCAGCCATTACTCATAGCACCATCAGTAAGTCTTCTGTTCAGAGTTACTTTGCCCCATAATAAATGATTCAAGTGTTGACCCATGCCAGTGAGTCCCACCTTTTGTCAGTCTCATCTTGGCATCACAGATGGCTTATGCATTAATGGAAAGTAAGTAAGGCGGAGTGGTGTCTCTGAGGCTAGGGATCTGCACTGGCAATCGGAAGGTTGCCAGGTCGAATCCCGTAAATGCCAATAGGGACTCTGCTCTGTTGGGCCCTTAAGCAAGGCCCTTAACCTGCAATTGCTGAGCGCTTTGAGTAGTGAGAAAAGCGCTATATAAATAAAAGAATTATTTATTATTATTATTGCAATATGAGTGCTGTTGATTGCCATGATTATGTCGGTGAAAGCGGACACTGTTGCAAATGTCCTTTTTATGTGGCATGTACAGCCAAACCATATGGAAACTGAATATAGCACCTCATCAGTTGTTTATGGCTTCCAGCACAGTGGGCATAATGCAGCTAAAGCTTGACTGAGATTTTCCTGACCTGTCGACCATTTTCCTCTGATAGGTGCCTTTTGCCAGAGAGACAACTGTTATTAAAACCTGCATTTGAACAGGTAGAGCCCAATTTGGGCAGCCTTTCTTTCTAATGCTGGGGCCAGGTCAGCAAATAGTTTCAAGACTGCGGCACTTGAAAATATAAATCTGCTCATAAGTCAGTCATCATCATGCTGGGCAAAAACAAAATCACTAAAAGCTTGTGCCTTTCATATATGACCATTTATTTAGTCCTAAAGCAGCACCAAACAAGTCATGTTGTGTCAAACTATTAGACTAAAGATCGGATATAGGGTGGAATATTTATAGCTTTCTGTACGTAGGGAGTGAATAATGCCTGTTGTTTTACTGCACTTTGGTTTCTAGTCCTTAGAAGTGACAACAGGTATCCAATATAAACTGATGAAAAAACAACAAAAGTTCTTCAGTGCAAGTACGTAGCACTAATCCTGTTAAAAGGGAGCTAAAATACAGTCTATATATAATATTCATCACTGTTGTGGTTTAACTCATCAAATCAATGCACATTATAATAGCGATATGAAGTATTATATGTGTGAGTTGTCATTTAACTGGTTTGGCTGTGTCACACACTCGCTCTTAGGGGACAGTTAAAAGGCTTGATCACACGTGAAAGAACAAAGGACAGGGGGTAGAGGTAAGGCACTAATGCTTTTCTTTCCTTCATTCTGCAGAAAAACAACAGAATAAAATGATCCTACCGGTCATCACATCCCGTTCATACAAAAGACTCTTCGGCTGGCTCTGTGGAGTCACCACACTTCCGGACTTCCCCAATGACTTGCGATGACTGCGATTGACGTCAGCTCCACTATCCACTGCATTTCCTCCCCATAAATTGCACTTCCTTTTTGTTCCATATAAAAGAGTCAAGAAAGAACTTTGTTATCAAATGTTTTGTTTTAATTTTGACCTGAGTTTTGTACTGGACGCTACACCCAATATACGGGGAGGATCCCCAGTCCCTAACCTGAGTTTCTATGTGCTTATTTCTTTACATCTAGAGTTTTGCATGAAAAGCTATACAGGTACATTTTGAGGCTCTTTTTGTGCATATGTACATTTTAAAAATTGGACTTCAGGTTGAGAAGAAGTTGCTACCCCAGGTGGAGGAGTTTAAATCTTGTTCACAAGTGAGAGAAGAAGGGGCTGGAAGATCAACAGGCAGATCAGAGTGGCATCTGCAGTTATGCAGACATTGTACCAGTCAGGTGTGATGAAGTGAGAGCTGAGCCAAAAGACAAAGCTCTCAGTTGACCAGTCGATAAATGTTCCTATCCTCACCTATTGCCGTGAGCTTTGGTTAATGACCTAAAGAACTAGATCATGGATACAAGTGATGGGAATGAGTTTCCTTCTCAGGGTACTCAGCTTTAGAGATAGGGTGAGAAGCACAGACATTTGGGAGAAGCTCAAAGTACAGCCACTGATCCTCCACGTTGAAAGGAACCAGTTGAGGTGGTTCAAGCATCAGATTAGGATGGATCCTGGACGCAAAGGTTTTTCAGGCAAGATCAAACTGGAGGAGACCTCATGGAAGACCAAGGACATGCTGGAGAGATTATATCTTCCAGCTTGCCTGGAAATGCCCCAAGAGGAGTTGTACATGTCAAAGAAAGAGACATCTTTGCTTAGACTGCTGCCCCTGTGACCCAGACACGGATAATTAGTAGAATCTGGAATATATGGAATTAACTGTCTTACATTTGCTAACTGTTAAGGAAAATATTCAAATTTTGTACACAGACTTTTCTTCCATTTCCACATGAATGTTAAAGAGAGAAAAAATTAATGTTGTGAGAGAAAAAAATCAAAATGCATGATGGGATTCAGTGCTACATTTTACAACACGTGATGCTAATTGGGCTTTCACTTAATTAGACATCGAAGACGTTTTTTGCTCTGTAAATCTTATTCCTTATGAGCTCTTTGGTCAAGAGGCTGCACATCGCAAAGAGCCAAAATATCAAGGCAGTGGGTAACTGATGTTATATATTATCTAAAATTGGAAAAAATCTAATTCTTACTTAGAGGATCTGTACAAAACTTTTTCAAAACCTGGCAGGATCTGATCAATAAAATTTTAGAATAAGCATGTAAACCATTGAGGAAGCAGATTCTCTCCCCTCTTTTTTTATTATATTTATTTTTATTCATTTATTTATCTACATATTTTTACTATTATTAAAGTTTTACTCTGCTGACCTAGCTCTCTTTCTCATGGGTGGGGGTCAATTTGTTTCAAACCTAGTTTTGTTAAACTTGACTTGCTTGTATGGAATGTTATTTGAGTTTAATAAAATGTTAAAAAAATATCAAGGCAGCTAAGGTTTAATTATAAAAGTTGACTTCATTCAATTTTCCTTAAATTCTCTGTGTTTGTCTTATTCTTTCTGTATGTAGCAAAGCTCAAAAAATATTTTTTAAAGTAAAGTTCACCATCTTAATTTTTAATGAAGAAAAAGTCAACCTCTGTACAACCCCAAAGTAAAATAAACGATGTAATGTCACAAACTAACATATAGCTGTATCTCCAGTATAGTTCTGACAGCACTGTAAATTTCAACGTACACTACACCTGCATACAAAATAGTGCACACATACAATGCAAATGGGAAGTGAATCACATACTGTATCGAGTAGCCACAGTTACCTTCCTGAACGTTAGCTGAAATGGATTGACAGCTCTTTGAAGAGTTTACAGTACTCTTACATTCCATCTGCTTAGAAACATATGTAACAAGTAATGAAGTTCTAACTGTAATATGATAGAAAACATTTTAAACTGTAATGCATTAAGTTACTTTGTTGCTGGAAAACATCTCTCCTCTGCCTTTGACATGGTTAACCGCTGATTCTGCTGTGTGTCCTAGTGAGGAGAGATGTTAAGGGTGCACCAGACAAGCATGGGGGTGTCCCAGGGATTGGTGCTTGGCCCTCTCCTTCTGTCTCTATATACAACTTCTCACTAGCTCCTATCATCCTGTCCCATGGTTTCTCTTATTAGTGCCATGCCAATGATACGCAACTATACCTGTCTTTCTTTCCAGAGGACCACACGTTATCAACTACAAACTCTGCATGTCTCACTAATATTGCAACCTGGATGAAGAAACAGCATCTCCAGCTCGGCCTGGCTATACATCTATTCAGTTCTCCATTTTTGTTTAGCTCTTTATCCCTAACACCCACCATGTCCCCCTTCTTTTCAGATCACTACATTGACTCCCTGTAGCGGCACATATTCAGTTCAAATCCTTGATGCTTGCCTACAGAGTAGTCATAGGGTCAGCACCAATATATATGGAGACACTTGGGAGGACCTATGCTCTATCGCCACCACAGAGATCTGCTGATGATCGGCCTCTGGTGATGCCACTGCTGCATGGTATTAAATCTCAGTCCAGACTGTTATCATGTGTAGCTCTTAGCTGGTGGAATGAACTGCCCACCTCCATTTGAAATTCTGGCTCCCTCGATGTCTTTAAGAAGCATTTGAAGATTCTTGTGTTTGGTAAATTTGGTGTCTCAACTAATATTGACTGTTATGACTTGTGGTGATCAATTCTGTTTTCTTGTCCTGTAAAACTTTTTAACAGTTCCCCAGAGTGATGCTTACTTAAACATGTTGACCTCTTTTGTAAGTCATTTTAGATATAAGCATCTACTAAGCAAATGACTATTGAATGCAAAATAAATGAAAGTTATTCAACCTAATCAACACATGTTTGACCTAAAATTTGTATTCATTCATTTTTAAATTGCCACTTTTCCAATTCACATTCATGGAATGCCTGGGTCTGGTATCTCTGAATACAAAGTAGGAACAAACCCAGAGTGGAGTGCCACTGCATTGCAGGGCAGACTCACAGTCTTACCCATACTCACTCACACATATCCAGTTGCCAGCTAATATAACATAAAAAGAGCTAAATTAGTAAAAATCCATGTGGAAACAGAGTTCAAGATTCATTTATAAAGACAGAGTAGAGTGAACTTCATGCTTGATTGCTTGTCTGAACTACATATGGCACATGCCACTCTTTGGCACCATGTTCAGGCATTCCCTAAAATTGAGTATTTAGGTGAGCAGGAAGTGGGGCACCTAGAGGACTGTTATGGTGGGATTTGCAGGTGGTGTTGCATTGTTGTTAAGACTTTGGACTTCAGACTATGAGGTTCAAAAGAAATGTAACCACTTATATCATAAATGTTGTAAGTTGCCTTGGATAAAGATGCCAGCCGAGCAAGAAATGTAAATGGATGGAGGAATTATAGACATTGGGAACTGCATGTGACAACTGAGCTTCATTTAATAGATTTTAGCTTTCGGGTGACTAAACTCTACAATGATTTACCTAATAATAAACATATCAAATTAATGTTAACATTAAATCAAGCCTATAGGCACATCACTCAATTACCAAGAAATTCCAAGAAACCTCTGAATAAAACATTTACTGAATTTGACAAGGGTGTAAAGACTCTTCCTTAAACTCTGTGGCTCCACATAGAATAATTACATTCTCGGCTATAATGTCCTGAATTAGAAGGTTTGGGACAATAATCTGTTATGACCTCCCAGCAAAATCTTTCCAAGATCAAGGCATAACCCGTTATTTGAATTAACAAAATAAATGAAATAAAAATGAAAAAACACTTACTGATGTACAAGCCACACATACCTAACCCAGCTCAGGGTTTATTAAGCCACTATTAGAAACACACAAAGGGTGAGAGAACAAACATACTTACAAGTGTGAGGCTTCTGAACCACTACTTCATCCCAAAATCTTGTAGCACACTCACATGTTATTTGTTTTCTGTTTTATTTTTTTAAGGGTTTGATGTTTGATATACAAGGGTCTCTAGCTTCTAGTCTATGAATTTCTTACCCCAGAAAAAAAAAAACCATAATATTCATTGATTTCAATTAAAGCGTATGCTACTCACTGTCTCCATTCTTCTTAAATTTTAAAAATGCAGGATTACCTTAGAGGTTAGAAAATATAATTTCCCTGATGTTTGACTTAATTGAATTCAGGTGATTTTTACTGTAGATTTAATTTTGGGGAATAGTAAAGTGGAAGAATTTAAAGATAATTAAAGTTTTTCATTTCATCTGGTTGGTTTCTGTTGTTCATACCTATCCATGTAAAATGAAAACTTTTTAGGAAATTCCCAATACATGGACATACAGTAATATATTAGGCAACATCGTATAGTGGATAGTGCAGTGGACTTTAAATTCACAAGGCGCATTGGTAATAGACTTACATTTTGTATTGTGCCTGATGAGGTCACGATGAAAGGGAAGGGTGAAATTATAGAGAGAGTGAGTCAATATGAGAGAAAAAATTAGAAATTTCTAATAGATTATGTTCTTTGAGTAAGTACCCCAAATGTACTGGCTGAATATCCCACTCTTCGTGTTAGGATCTAATGGGCCAATAGAATTTGCTGGCTAATACTTGGATCTGCAGCTACGGTCTTGTTATGCATGGATGAAATCACTGAAAACAAGCACATGTCTTACCTTTGTCAACTGTGACTCTTCTTTTCCAAGTGCCGGTGTGTGAAAGCAGCTGGCAGATTTGCTGTGGTGCATCCAGCATTTATGCAGTGAGCCTCTCACTAACAGGTCTCTCCTGAGTGAAGCAATGACAGGAAGCCATAAAAGCCCCTAAAGAGCAGGGCATCAGATACAGCAGATATGGATACGAATGTCAATAAAATACCCTAGATATCTACTGTCAAGGAAATCTCCTGTTATTACAAGCTCATCAGAGTTTAAGCTGTCTGACAGGTCATGGGAAACCTAAGGGATTTTGCTATATATTTTCTTACAGTGTTGGAAATAAAAAAATAACACAACCTAACACAATCAAGAATGGTCAGAATTGATTCAGACAGTGGAGGTTGTGTTTTACTAATGTTCTAGAATTCTATGAGAAAGAAAGTGCATAGGATAAGGAAACACATGTAAGGCTGGTGATTAAATGAGAAAAGTGGGAATCCAAAGTGCAATAAGTAGATGGATGCAAAATTGGCTTAAACAACAGGAGCAAAGGATTATGGTATAGGGGGAACTTTTCCATTTCTCAGAATTAGGTGATGTTAAAAGTAGTGTACACTGTCATGGTACTGGTGTAATATTTTTGCTAAATTATATTCTCTAGTTTTTGTATGGGCAGTTGTTATAATTATTTTGACAGTGCGACAATTTGCTATGGCTCCTTTAGCAATTTATTTTTGTATGCTGTAAATGCACTATCTGAGTCCTGCGCATGCTGATAGTTTCAGGGCATAGATAAAGGGGATGAGATGGAGTATAGGAGTCAGCTGGAGAACTTTGTTTCTTGGGGCAAAGAGAATTGTCTGCATCTTAACATCAGTAAAACCAAGGAATCGATTATTGACTTTTGCTGCACCAAAGAGCCTCTATTTCCGGTCACTATTCAGGTAGTGGTGCACTCCTACAAGTACTTGGGGGTCCACATTAATGACAGGTTGGAATGCTCTCAGAACACAGAGGAACTATATAAGAAAGGGCAGAGCAAGCTCTTCCTTCTTAGGTGACTGTGTTCCTTTATAAGTCTGTGAAGGCCAGTGCAGTGTGCTGGGCTGGTAACATCACTTGACGGGAGTCCCACCAAATCAACAGGTTAATTAAAAAGGCAAGCTCAGTTACAGGACACACTCTGGACCCCCCGGAGGTAGTTGAGGAGGAGAGAATGAAAACAAAACGGAGTGCTGTTATGAACAATGCTGAACATCTTCTTTGTGATGCACTAACACTGAGGATTTTCAGTCAATGTATTATTCAGCAGACGTGTGTCAAGAAATGCTAGGCGGGCTCCTTTATACCAACAGCAATATGTCTGCATAACACCTCACTGCGGTGGGACAGCCAAGTCAGAAGGTTTTTTTTTTTTCATTTTAATTGTCTTCTTTGTTCAGACCAAAGTGTGTGTGTATTTATTTATCCTATTTATATACCTATTTATCCATCCATCCATTTTCCAACCCGCTGAATCCGAACACAGGGTCACGGGGGTCTGCTGGAGCCAATCCCAGCCAACACAGGGCACAAGGCAGGAACCAATCCCAGGCAGGGTGCCAACCCACCGCAGGACACACACAAACACACCCACACACCAAGCACACACTAGGGCCAATTTAGAATCGCCAATCCACCTAACCTGCATGTCTTTGGACTGTGGGAGGAAACCGGAGCGCCCGGAGGAAACCCACGCAGACATGGGGAGAACATGCAAACTCCGCACAGGGAGGACCCGGGTAGCGAACCCAGGTCCCCAGGTCTCCCAACTGCGAGGCAGCAGTACTACCCACTGCGCCACCATGCCGCCCGTACCTATTTATGTATATATTTATTTAAAGAGCTTCTGTAAAAAGACAAATTTCACCCAGGGACAAATAAAATTCTATCTATATTGTAAAGTTCTACCTAGAGAATTAGGAAATTTGATTTCCATTGGGCTCTGACTTTTTCACTACACCTGATGTGCACGTGCCCAGTGAAGGTTGAACGTCTTCATCGTTTGCAATTCCTAGTGTTTTAGTGTAGACAGGCATACTGTCTAAATGTTAGTATGGATCTAGGTTGTTTTAGTTTAAAAATGCCATTTTCAAATTAAAATAAAGTAGTGCAGTCATAGCTTTAGTCACGGACGGGCAAATAGTCAGAATACCAAGAGGAGACAAGAAATGCAGATCATCAAAACTGAAAAAAACACAACTGAAACAATTCAAGTAAAAAATAAAGCAAAAGTCTTTACAAATAATGTGTCTAACTGCACATAACTATTGCAAAGAAAAAAAATTTTTTTAAAGAAAAGGTTCCAAAACATGAATGCCATGGGCTGCATGCTACAATCTCGAGTATGGTGTGCCCACGTGACGATACACCCTACAACCACATGAACAGCAATAGGCATCATAGTTATAACACTGCAAAATGGTGTCATTCATGAAACAAAATGGTGATGTTAAAAATAATAAAGTATTTACAAAATGAGATCAATAAGTAAACATCAGAATAATAATGCTAAACAAGGACATGTATTTATGACAATTGCTGCTTTGTTGTTATAACTTTTTGAGATGTTCTTCTGTTTCATATTAACTTAAGTGTATCCCACAGTCATCCACAAGGACTCAATTTAATTCTTTGTGGTGCAGAATTCAATTTTAGTGCTGCAGCTATGAATGGATGTCATGGCAGAGCTGGCAGTAAGTAAGTGTTACAAAGAGGAACTAATACTGTGTTCCTATATACAAGTTATCAATTATACAATAGTTACAAAAATTAATTGTATCATCAAAGACCTTTACCATGATTGGATACATTTTGTTGCTAACAGAATATGGCAGAACAGAATTACCTAATATGGTCTTGAGCAAGGGTCAGCAACTCCGGTCCTGGAGGACCACAGTAGCTGCAGGTTTTCATTCTAACTCTTTTCTTAATTAGTGACCTGTTTTTGCTCCTAATTAACTTCTTTTGAATTAATTTTATGTCAGTATTCAGTCAATGCCCCTTTGGCAGCCATGACAGCCCTTAGTCTGTGTGCAGAGGTTTCTCTCTGTCAGCTTTGTGCATCTCCACACTGCTTTACAACCTCATTCATCTTTTGAAAATTGCTCAGGCTCTGTCAGGTTCCATGGGGATCATGAGACAACCGCCTTTTTTCAAACGCAGCTACAAATTCTCAACTGAACTGAGATTTGGACTCTGGCTCAGCCACTCCAGGACATTAACATTGTTGTTTTAATGCCATTCCTGTGTAGCTTTGGCTTTATGCTCGGGGTAGTCGTCTTGCTATAACCTAATCTTCTCCAAAGGCACAGGTTTCTTGCATACTGCATTAGGTTTTCCTCCAGGATTTCCCTTTATTTTGTTGCATCCATTATACCCTTTGCCCTCACAAGCCTTACATGGCCTTTTGCAGAGAAACACTTACACAGCGTGATGCTGCTTCCACCATGCTTCACAGTTCGATAATGTGCAGTGTTCAAACATGGCATTTGTTTTGATAGCCAAAAAGCTCAATGTTGGTCTAATCACACGATATCAGTGCCTTATAGCAAAGTCTAATCGAGATGCAATGTGTGTTTTTTAACAGTGGCTTTCCCTTTGCTACTCTCCCATGAAGAACCAGGCAAAAGCTGTATGTGCAGACTCTTCAGTCTCACCAACTGTAACTTGTAACTCCTTCAGAGCTCTCAGAGGTCTTTTGGTTGCCTCTCTCACTAGTCTTCATCATGGATTTATAGCTTTACCATGCTCTGCTTCATTTCTTAATGACTGATTTAACTAGTTCCCAAGGTTTAGTCAGTCACTTGGATATTTTGTTGTCTCCATCCCCTGAGCTGTGCTGTTCAATCCCCTTCTCATTGAGTTGCTTGTTGAACTCCTTTGTCTTTATTTTGTAGGTTAGGTCATCATATTAACTCCCCAAAGTTGGACAGTTCACATACTGTACATTTAGACTACACTCCACTGAAACCCCAGGCAGGTGATCCCCACTGAATTAATTTTGTCACTTCTAAAACCAGTTGGCTACACCAGTGATGATCAGGTGTGTCATATTAAAGGGGGTGAATACTAAAATGATAATTTTTTGTGTTTTGTATTTGGTATTGTTTTAAACTGCCTTCCTTTAAGGTGGTGTGGTGGCTCTGAGGCTAGGGATCTGCGCTTGCAATCGGAAAGTTGTCGATTTAAATCCCGTAAATACTAGAAGGGCCCTTGAGCAAGGCCCGTAGCCTGTAATTGCTTCATCCTGGGTATGACGTTAATCTGTATCCAGCCCTGCAAGCAGGTCCTCCAACTTGCAGGGAAAACTTGGGGGTTTGCATTCCAACCACTTCCAGTGTGGTGCTGAATATGTCACCTGTTGCACATCCATCCATCCATCCATTTTCCAACCCGCTGAATCCGAACACAGGGTCACGGGGGTCTGCTGGAGCCAATCCCAGCCAACACAGGGCACAAGGCAGGAACCAATCCTGGGCAGGGTGCCAACCCACCGCAGGACACACACAAACACACCCACACACCAAGCACACACTAGGGCCAATTTAGAATCGCCAATTCACCTAACTTGCATGTCTTTGGACTGTGGGAGGAAACCGGAGCGCCCGGAGGAAACCCACGCAGACACGGGGAGAACATGCAAACTCCACGCAGGGAGGACCCGGGAAGTGAACCCAGGTCCCCAGATCTCCCAACTGCGAGGCAGCAGCGCTACCCACTGCGCCACCGTGCCGCCCCTGTTGTACAACTGGACTCAATTTACTGGTCACAATCCGGGTGGTTTATTATGTGGTGGATGTGGCAACGTGCCGTATCAGTGCATGCTCCGAACCTCCTTACAGTGATCTCATTAAAGAGTCTTTCTGTTAATCAGGGTCAAAATAGCTCAATTACAGTATATCCACTTTAATATTCCATAACAATAAAATGTGAAAACTTCCAACGGTGTGAACACTTTTATATACTTTTGTTTATGCTTGTACTTGTATACATTCATTGTATTCTTTTGTCAGATCTTACTTTATTTTACTTTGGTATCTTTCAACCAAAGGGACATCGGGTGGCACTAACTTCCTGTCTGCATTTGCTTGTATCCAAATTTCCAGTAAAGCACCTGCCCATTAGAGAGAGGAACATTACCAATAAAGATGCTAATCATTATTGGTAATAATGCAATAATAATATGAAATAGTGCAGAAAAGCAAGCAAACAAACAAACAAAAATGTGGATTTTCGTGTTTTGATGTAAATTCATTGGATTATTGAAGTGAACAAACTCTATTAATTGAAGTTATGGACATGCAAGACCTAATCCTTGTCGTTTATCGCCAAGGTGGTTCTCTCGTGATGTGTTTCATTAGAAGTGGAACTTGCTACTGGATTTAACTAATTGGTGTTATTGTTAAATGGCAAATTTTTTTTTTAAGTAAAATGTATAAAAACGCAGTAAGCTTGTGTCCTCATCTTTACCAAGCATACTGAGTAACTCAGCCATTGTTGATAAGCATAATTAACTGCAAAGTAATATTCATGTCACACTTCCTTAGTCAGTAACATATCACCCATTAATCCTCAACTACATATCAATGGTGAGCAGAAAATTACCTGAAAAATAACATAAAAGCACAACACGCATTTGAAACATGGCGTATACCTTTGGAAATATCGAGGGAGAACAACAACTTCTTGCCCTGAAACCCTTTCTGAAGCTTTTATTAGGACGAAGATGCAAAGAGATAGCATTAATAATCCACCTGAAGTCATACAGAGATAAGAGTGTCACAGAGTAATGACAAAATGAAATGAAAAAACAGAGTAGAAGAGAACATTTAAAGTCATTTTCGATTAAAGTCACTCAGTGTGACTACATAATAAAATGTGATAACATATTTATCACAGGAATTAAGAGAGATATCCTTAGGATAGAAGAGCATGTCATAAATCTTCAGGACAGATATTTGTCTCTACATACACTTCTATCAGATTTAAATCACTTGCAAAATTAACTTGAACCATCAAAACAAAATATAAAAATGAAAAACCTAACCTTCTGTATATACTAAATAGGGCGATGCGGCAGACCACGGAAACTTTGTGGAGTTAAAATTGTTGATAGGTGTTTAAGGCAACAGAGTTAAATGGTATGCTATGACAATGTTTGCCAAATTTCCCCTGGGGACAAATAAAATGCTATGTAGCGTCACGTGTGTGCGCTTGGAAGTCAGATTAAAGGCTCCAATGATGGTAGTTACCTGCTGAAACGGGGGTTGGCGCTGTATGTTAATGACTTCTCTCTCGGTCCCCATGCAGAACAGAAGATCGACGGCCGTTCCACCTCCGACATCACTTCCATTGTCAGCCCTTCTGGA